>NC_056046.1:26744491-26746991 GCF_004379255.2 Salvia splendens
TTATCCATGGCCTTAACATCAACTTGAAGCACAAGGTGCAAGTGGAGGCATTGAGGGGAATTTCCTTGGATGAGGTGATTGGGTTTGCCGACACTTTTGAGAGGAAAAGTAAGGAGTTGGTTTCTAGCCGGGCTAAATGGGCGTCTAGCCAAACCGGAGGGACGGGGACTAGCAAGTGGAGTGCTCCCGGCAAGAAGGTGGAAAACATGGCCAATCCAAACACCCAAGGGAGGCCGATCGCGAAGGCTTTACCGGGTACTCAACCTATTAAAGCTATAGCCCCTATGGAAGACAAGAAGGTTCAATGTTTCAAGTGCAAGGGGTATGGCCATTATGCACGCGAGTGCCCAAACCAACGGGTAATGGTTATCGGGCAAGATGGTAGCGTGTATAGTGAGGAAGATGAAGAAGATGGGGAGGGTGTGGGCACTAAAGAAGTGAGCCCGGACACCGACATAGTTTTTTCTAGTGGCGAAGAAGAAGATACACCCTTAAGGGCTATGGTTGTACTCCGAATGCTCAATGTGCAACCCAACCTTGAGGAACATAAGGAGCAAAGGTGCAACATCTTTCATATGAAGTGTAAGGTGAAGTCCAAGACATGCTTGGTCATCATAGATGGAGGGAGTTGTACAAATGTGGTGTGTGACCGGTTGGTGGCCAAGTTGGGATTGAAGGTACTTAAACACCCAAACCCCTACAAATTGCAATGGTTAGGGGACTCCGGAGAGTTGAGGGTGAAGGCTCAATGCAAAGTTCCATTGAAGATTGGAGAAGTTGAGGAAGAAATCCTATGTGATATCATTCCTATGACGGCATGTCATGTTTTGCTAGGGAGGCCATGGGAGTTTGATAGAAGGGCCTACAAAAATGGCTTCACGAATGAGTATTTCTACATGCTCAACGGGTTGAAGGTTCGTTTGAAGCCATTGCTACCTAGTGCCGTGTTTGAGGCTAGCCAACATCTACAAAAGGAAAGAGAGAGAGATAGGGAAAAAAGGCTAGTAGAAGAATGTGAGCTAAAAAAGCCAAGTGAGAGTGGGGGTCGTGAGAGAAAAATAAAAGCGCCCAAAGGAGAGCACCCACAAATAAGAGGGGGAAAGGAATGTTTGATAGCTAGTAAAACCGACCTTGGGTGGGCACTAAACAATCACCTCTCCGTTCTCCTCGTGGTCCGTAAGGATTTGTGCTTAGCTACTAACCTTGACCCGTATCCTTTGATTGTCCAAAGTGTGTTGCAGGAATTTGAAGATGTATTCCCGGAGGAACTCCCGAGTGAACTCCCTCCCATGAGGGGGATCGAGCATCAAATTGACCTTTTGCCGGGATCATCACTCCCAAACCTGGCCGCATACAAGGCGAACCCCTATGAGACACAAGAGCTACAAAGGCAAGTCGAGGAACTCCTTGCCAAAGGTCTAATTCGTGAATCTCTATCTCCTTGTGTCGTACCCGTCATTCTTGTACCTAAGAAGGACGGAAGTTGGAGGATGTGTGTAGATTGTAGGGCAATTAACAAAATCACCATCAAATATAGACACCATATACCTAGGTTAGACGACATGTTAGAGGATCTTTGTGGCTCTATATGTTTCTCTAAAATTGATTTGGCTAGTGGATATCACCAAATTCGCATGAAAGAGGGAGATGAATGGAAAACCGCTTTTAAAACCAAATTTGGCTTATATGAATGGCTTGTGATGCCTTTTGGTTTAACTAATGCCCCTTCTACATTCATGCGTTTGATGAATCATGTGCTTCGCCCTTTTATTGGGAAATTTGTGGTGGTATATTTTGATGATATCTTGATATATAGTCGTAGTGTTGAAGAGCATGCTAGTCATCTTAGGAATGTGCTTGAAGTGTTGAGAATGCATACTTTATATGCCAAGTTGCCTAAATGCACTTTTTGTGTTGAGGAAGTTGTGTTTCTTAGTTTTGTTGTGGGAAAGGAAGGAGTGCGGGTAGATGAGGAAAAGGTGAAAGCCATTAGGGAATGGCCAACACCTAGGAATGTGAGTGAGGTTAGGTCCTTTCATGGCCTTGCTAGCTTCTATAGGAGGTTTGTTAGGGATTTTTCCACAAAAGTTTCACCCTTGAACCACCTTGTCAAAAAAAATGTTGAGTTTAAGTGGGGGGAGGAGCAAGAGAGAGCGTTTAGTACTTTGAAAAATGACCTCACGCATGCTCCCTTACTAGCACTCCCTAATTTTGATAAAACTTTTGAACTTGAGTGTGATGCAAGTGGTATGGGGATCGGGGGAGTTCTCATGCAAAAGGGTAAGCCCATAGCTTACTTCTCGGAAAAACTAAATCAAGCCCAATTAAACTACCCCACATACGACAAGGAGTTGTATGCTATAGTCCGTTGCCTTGAGAATTGGCAACACTACTTGATGCACAAGGAGTTTGTGATACATACGGATCATGAGTCTATTAAGTTCTTAGGAGGTCAACATAAACTTGATAAATGGCATGCTAAATAGAGTGTTTTCCTAGA
>NC_056046.1:29825181-30115490 GCF_004379255.2 Salvia splendens
ATCAAATTCAGGTTTGACGAAGCATTCAACTAAAAAGAAGAGCAAGACTATAATGCAGCGTTGAAGAGGTTCTATCATTGCTATAAAAATGTGTATACTTAATTAACATTGAAGAATAGTTAGTAATTTAACACACAATACACATATTTATGTTCTTATATAACAAAAGAATCCTTTTGTATTCAACACAAATTTCATAAAAACTAGCAAAAAACCGCGAAGTTTGGTAAATCAGCTGAGAAAACCACCAAGTATGGATCAGTTCACAATCATCCCACGACTGTGGATAACAAATCTAAATATATAATTTTTTTGGTTAGTTTTTTGAAAGAATTTGACCAAATTTTATAGTTTTTCCAGCAATTTATCGTTATGTAGATAATACTCACAAATTTGTGTTGTTGTTAATTAGGTACTTCCCCGATGGCATCGACATCTACTTTGACAACGTGGGAGGGAAGATGCTCGAAGCGGTGCTAAACAGCATGAGACTCAACGGCCGTGTTGCGCTTTGTGGGATGATCTCCCAATACAACAGCCTTGAGCAGCCCGAAGGCGTCCACAACTTGATTAACGCATTAGTAAAACAGGTCCATATGGAAGGATTTTTCACTAGCGACCACTACCATCTCTACCCCAAGTTCCTGGAGATGGTTGTGCCTCTAATCAAGGAAGAGAAGATCACATACGTCGAAGACATAGCCGAAGGCATTGAAAGCGCGCCTGGGGCTCTCTTTGGCTTATACTCCGGTCGCAACGTAGGGAAGCTGTTGGTGGTGGTTCGTGAGTAATTCTGTTTTTACCATCGGAAACAAGGAAGGACTTAAATAAGGTTATAATCATGAATTATAAATATATGATCATGAATTTGATGTATTGTTATTAATTTAAACAGGTAGCACCTCCAATCCTCCATTTCTTATTTATCTCTTCCCTTCACTATTCATGGCTCTCATTATTTCATTTTCTATTTAATATATTTATTATAAAACTGAGTCAAAATACGAGATTTCTAAATTTTAACTTCCATAGACGTCTCTGGTAGGGATGTCAATCGGGTCGGCCCAGCGGGGTTTCAGGCCAACCTTGCCCAAGTTATGGGTCACTCAGGTGCGGGCTAATCAAGTAGTGGTTTTTTTCAGGTTATAGAAGTTAAACCCTAACCCTAAAAACTCGGGTTTCGGGCTAGCCCAACGGGTTAATCGGTTTCTACCGATAAATTTATCATGTGATCAATCAAATAATATTGAAAATTAGTTATATTTATTAAATGTAAAACATTTAATAATATTGAATTTGAGATATATGCTTAAATTCAAACATAAAGACGATTAAATACTACGGAGATTTATGCAAAATAAAACATAAACATCAAGAAATTTCAAAGCATATTTTAGAATTTTAAATGTTTTTCTTAGTGAATTTGAAGTTTCCAATTTATTTTATCTATTATTATATTAATAAAATTTAGTATATAATTTATATATTTAATATAAAATTGAAAGTTATTTTTTTTAGTTATCTATATTATAAAATAATCAATGAAGTGTTGAATTAGGAGTCAAACAAATCGGGCCAACCCTAATTTTACCCCCGGTGAAGCGCAGTTATATTGACTCTTTTGCCCCCCGGTGAGGTCCGTGTTTCCCTTTTCCTTCACCAAAAAGGCACCGTTGGGAATATTCCGTTTGATTTATGAGGTTTTCAGAATCAAATTTGATTCCTTTATCAAACCCTTCACGTAGTCTTTTGATACAATCTGCGTTTTTCCCTCCATTTTTCATTATGTGTTTTGTTTTGTTTATATTCTAAATTGAAGTGATCTTGACATATAATATCATGAAACTTTCCAAATATTAGTTTTTCCCAAGTACATTAAAAATAGTCTAAAGTATCACAAACTTTACATTTTATTGTTATTTCACAACTCAGCACAAATATGATATTTTAGAAAAAATCTTATTATACGTGGGCAACCGTGAAGTGTTTATAATATTTTAGATATACGTTGAAAATCACAATGATTTAGAAAGTGCCAAGTAAGATAAAAAATGCTCGGAAGTTGGTTGGATATGGTGATTGACCTGCCATGGGAAATAGTAGTACTAACAAACAAATTAAGTGTAAAGTTTGTTATATTTTAGACCATTTTTTAAGTTATTGGGAAATACTAAATCTTGGCCTAATTTCGATGATTTTAGAGACCGATATCCCTTTATTAAATAATATGTGTTGGAAAAAAATTGCTTCATGTTATGTGTTGAAAATTTGGAAGTGCAATAAATTGAAAGGAATAATTTTCTTTAACCAAGCGTGAAATACGTTTATTTTTAGATGTGTGGGGATGGTCCGAGGAGTACTATAAAATTGACCATGCTTGTGAAAAATAAATGTTGGATTTATAGCAGTAGACCTTGAATAACAAAATGACTGCGTAGGAGTAATACTAATATAATACTAGTACAATAAATATCAATAATTGATCAACCATTGCCGGCGGATTCAAAATATAATTTGGATAGGAAATTTGTGTTCTCAACTTATCTTAGAGTACTTTAATGAGAGATAAAATTTTGATTCATAATCATAATGTTAGTTTAAAAATACATAATACATCATTAAGGGACGTCGTTGAAGTCTTTTTGACACATGTTCCTCGATAAGAATGCAGCATATAACGTTTAGAAAAGTGCAATATTTTAGTTTAATTTAAGCCCATATAATGGTGGTTGAAAGATGATAAAACTATACTATTATACAAAATTTCAACATGGAAATATTAATATTAAAATATTATAATTCAATAATAATAAATTATTGTGTATCTAACAACATCTCCAGCTGTGACTAAATGCAAAGTATGAGATCGAAATGTGAACTATTCAGTGGCATTACTTTCACTCAAATTCAAAAGTTCTATCCCTTTGACTAGTGTATTCAAGCGTCGATTTCTCTTGACTAGGTCATCGAGAATATTTTTTAATGAATTAAACAATTTTAAGCAAAGAAAATTTCATTGTTGCCTTCGATTTATTCTTCAAAGAAGAAAAAAGAAGTTTCATCTCTTTGTTTCTAGTTTCTAACATGTATAAAAATGGTAATTCTTTATTGAAGCTAACACAAATTATTTTAGATATAAATTAATACACAATTCAATCCTCACCGTCCATTAAATCAAGATCGATAGGACCAAATTGATCAATCACGAGCCACAAGAACAACTTGCTTTCCCACTTTGCGACCAGAAAAGTGTCCAACCAAAGCAGCTGGCGCAGCCTCAATTCCTTCAACAATGAAGTAGTCGAAGACGACGAATCCTTGCATTCGGATTTTCTTTACGATCACATACATCAAGTTGTGTGTCGCGTTTGGCTCCTCCTCGTCATACTGCGAGATCGTCCCGCAGGCGGTGATGAGACCGTGGGGTCTAATGTTCGGGAGCACCGAATCGAGCATTTTGCCTCCTACATTTTCGAAATATATGTCAATCCATTCGGGGAAGTACCTAAATAGTTGTGATTAATTTCATACACTTATTAGAGATAACAAAGTACGGGTCGGGGTTGTGCTCATTAGACCGAATGGGAAATTTTGATCATAAATATATGTTTTTTGTTTATTTATGTGACTAGCCAGGGCCATATGGGCTACATGTATATATATCTTTGGATTGGACCGGCCCGACCCGACCCAATATCTTGTTGGCCCATAATCTATATGGTCAGATCAGTTAATTATATATGTAAAAGAAATTAATTAATTTTGTCACTTTATATATATACCTCTTTATGGCTTCATTCAGGTACGATTCTTCATTGTAGTTGAATGCATCATCAAACCCCAATATGATCTTCAAAAGGTCAACCTTGAACAAAGTAATATATATAAATAAATTAACTCTAAAAAATATAAAGTAATTACAGCCCCAAAAAGAAAATTGCTGCTTCAGTATTAAGATAATTGCTGAGGTTATTTTTATTAATATTTTTTATTAAAGATAATTCTTATTGAATATTTTAAACCTTGAATTAGAGTTGACTTTTGACTGTATGGTTATTTATGTTAATTATTACTATTATATTCCATATTCATTTAATCACCAACAAATTATACAAATTCAAATTGAAAAAGAAGTTGGTGAATGGATTTTTATAAATTAATTTAAAAGAATAATTAAAAGACATTATGTTGTGATCCTGCGCTTCCAACGACATAACAGGTAAATAGCTTAGCAAATTGGCCAACAAGCTAACCTACAACTCCTGATGCAGCCGATATAAAGACGAGTTCACCCTTTTTTGGAGAGCAAATCTCGTAAAATCCAACATATGCAGTGATATCGGCCATACCTTCACAAAATGATCGTCAAAAAATGCAGTGATAGACGCAGAAAATTTCATTTAAAGATTATTACTTAAGTCTAATACTTTTGTTAGCGATGCGTGTATGATGTGGTTATGTGTTATTATTGTTAACATTTTAAAGCACGTATTTCACAATTGATTTATTCTGATTTTGCTTCCGATTAAGATTTGAGTTTAAAATGGTTTGATATAATTCTATAACCATAATTCAACCAATGAATTATTTAACTATAAAATTTAACATTATTTTGGTTGATGTCAGATTTAATAGTTAAAATGCAAAATCAAATCGAATCAGTAGTTTGGTTGCAAAATCAGAACAAATTAATAGTTTGATCGTTTACATGTGAATTTAATAGTTTGGTTGCAAAATAGAACAAATTAATAGTTTGATAATTTACATATGAATTGTAAAGTTTGTATGCAAATACGGTTGATCGCGACTAGGGGAGGATGAAAGAAAAATACGGTTGATCGCGACTCGGGTCTAGAGCGGAAAGAAAAATTGCTCTGATACCACTCTGTCACGACCGCATTTTCTAAGGATAGAAAATACGGTTGATCGCGACTAGGGGAGGATGAAAGAAGCGGGGAAGAAAGGGGAAACTGTGGCACAACTGAAGCTTGAACCGAAATAACTCACATAGTATATATCAGAGTGCACGATAAAAACAGTGCAAACTCGACTTTTGCACTACAGTGGAAGAGTCAAGAGCAGATAACGTTGTGTATGGAGACACGTCGCATCCGAGTACTATTCTATTGAAGGATCTTCATCGTCTATGCTCAACATCGCCCGCCGTCATCACTGCTCAACCTGCACATTTTTAAAACATATGCAGGGCTGAGTACTTGGTGTACTCAGTGGACACGTGCCGAAATATATTTTCATAACAACTGATTTTGTCAAGCCACTCTTTGAGTGAACTCGGGGTTTTAGGAAAAGTCCGAGAACACTAAACATTTTTCTTTTCCTTTTTCAAAAGCGATCTTTCGATCTATTTTCCTGGAACATATGCCGTATCTGACAAACCCGATTTCACTATCTCTTGTTCATTCATCAATCCATTCATCATTCATCGTTCCTTTCATCAATTATCATATCTTAACATTCAAGTGTCGGGGAAATGGTTACCTCCCACGGTCACCCATCAATCAATTCCATTCCAGTGCCGGGGAAGTGGTTACCTCCCACGGTCACCCGTCAATCCATTCCATTCAAGTGCCGGGGAAGTGGTTACCTCCCACGGTCACCCATCAATCCATTGCATTCATCGTTGCAGTCAGATAGGCATAGTTCCAAAACAAAATATGGCTTGACATAACCTTTTCAACTTTATTTTTTTTCATAACACATTTTTGAAATGTAAATCATTTTTCTATCATCAAAAGCCGTACACATAACTTTCAAACTCAACATAAGCTACACTTCATAAGCACTCGTAAAGCAACACCTAACGACATATAATAACACCAAGCAAATAACACTTATCATAATACTTCACATTAAATAGCAAGCTCGCACTTAACATCATATCTTAATTAGAAAGCACATATAAATACTTTTCATAAAAACTGTAAACATACTTTAAAGAGAAAGTCTTAAAAATACTCAGATCGAAAGCCCACCTCGTTTGCTTAAACAATTCAATATTCACTTAAGGCAAACCCTCGTTCCTTGTGCTCACGTACACACAATAACCCTTCCATCAATTCACATTATCATGCATGTCCTATCGTTCCTTTTATCATTCTCTTAAAGTACCCATCCCAACATTCATCAACATAAGGAAAACATGCCATAATATTTCTCAACGTCCCACACATAATCACTTCATAGGATACATTCCTAAAAAATACATGCATCATATAATTCACTCAACTTGGCAACAAGTGATATTTCCACATAACCACGAATCTGGCAGAACTGCGCAGTTGGTTTGTAAAATCACCAAAAATCCATCCGACCTTATATGAAGCTAAAATTTGGTCACAACACAGTAGACACAGCCAAGTTTTTCCAGTTAAAATTTCACACCGAAATCATATCATTTGGTCAGTCAAAACAACAATACAACCCTCTGGTCGGAACATAAAAATTCTGGCAGTACTGCGCGGTTCGATTGAAAAATTTACCAAAACTTCATCCGATGTTCAATGAGGTTGAAATTTTCACAACACATAGAAGACACTTAAAATTACATACAGTCAAAAATTCACGTCAAGATAAGGCCATTTGGTCGGTCAAATAGAAAACGAAACTTTCTGGGCGAGAATACAAGTTTCTGGCAGAATTGCGCAGTCAACTTCAAAAATTTG
This sequence comes from Salvia splendens, assembly GCF_004379255.2. Taxonomy (NCBI): domain Eukaryota; kingdom Viridiplantae; phylum Streptophyta; class Magnoliopsida; order Lamiales; family Lamiaceae; genus Salvia; species Salvia splendens. The sequence goes on from NC_056046.1 coordinate 29,831,865, forward strand.
TTAAATATTAATCTTTCGTCAAAAAGGTCTAAAATTCACACAAAACACAGATAACACCTTGAAGTTTACTTAGTTAAAATTTCGTGTCAAAATTAGATCTTTTGATTGGTCAAACACACGTCGGAATCCACTGTCTGAACACCAAAGTTTTCAGGCTTCAAAATTTCGAGATCAGGGTTTCTTCCTCATTCATCCAAACACAAATTTTCATGCTTCCAACACACAATCATGCTTCAAAAGGTTCTCACAGTCATGTTCTCATATATTCACACATCATTCACCAATGATTCATTCAAACTTCACACATATTCATTCAAAATCGCATATTCCCAATTGTTCTCATACAAACACAAATTTCCACCGATTAATTATGCGATCTAAGATTCCTACACTCACTATATGCATGAAGGAATCAAGAACAAGGTTTCAATGGAGAAGATGAGGAAAAGATTCAATTATACCTTCTTGAATTGAAAACCAAGCGGTAGAAGCAAAGATTGATGCGATTTGTCGGGAACTCTTGAAAATCAAACTCCAATGGATGCAAGAACAAGGATTGGAAGAAATTTTGGAGAGGATGAAGAGGGGGCGAAAATCTTGATGGTAGCTCTTTGTTGGTGAAGTAAAAGAATTTGGAGTGGATGGAAGTTATATATAGAGACACAAAAGAGAAACAAAAGCTTGGAATGAAAATTACATTTTTCACAAAAGACAAAAACTCCCATCTTGTCATTTCGAAACGACGACTAATAAATGCGGCCGTCGTTTGGAAAACGTGAAATTTCGTTTGGAGTTGAACCGTCGTTCGTAGAACGCGAACCGTCGTTTGGAAAACGTGCTTGATGTGATGCGGTTCTTGTCAAACTTTTCGTCTTGATTTGATGTCGAAAGTGGATTTGACACGTGGTCTATCCTTTCGTGTAGGTATCGGGAGTAAAAAAAATGTGGTGATCGAGCAAGACCCGGAGGACGGAAGATGGCTGTCCCGGGGCTGCCCGGCACTCGGCACGGCTGCCCGGCGCGAGTCCGTCCCGGCACGACTCTTGTGATGTCTGAAATCGTGTTCTTATTTTATTCTAGCATCGAACTCGTTGTAAAAACACTTTTGGACTTTTATTTGTAGAAAGAACCTCTCAACTAGCTATTAGTTCTTCAATGCTAAAAAGAACTTCATTCAGCTGACGACATGATACTTACTTTAAACATATCACTCGATCACAACGCGAGGTAAAAGAGATTAGATACGAATAACAACACTAAAGAGTTGATTTTCCACAAGTTAGAAAAAAAAAGTGGGTGTTACATTCTTTCCCCCTTGAAAAAAATTCGTCCCGAAATTTGCTTACATCCTTCGAATAAAAATATTTCTCCATGAACTTGTAATCCAATTTCCAAGCAACTTCCTCGTATCGCTTAATAATTAATAACTATGGCTGAAATTTTAACACCTCGTGTTCTTGGTTATATCGATGCCTCTAGTTGGTGTATCACTTTTACGCATGTCTGATTATAGAAACTTATTCCCCCGTGTGCATTCGAAAAGCTCAACCTCACCCTTTCCTCCAAGTCTAGTATCGAGAACTCAAAAATTAATCAAGCAGTCTTACTTGGATATGAACTGATTTCGAAATTGTAGCAACACTGCTGAAAGTGTCTTAATCAAAAAGGCTGCAGAATTAATCAAGAAAACAAGAACAACATTTCTAGCTCGACTCTTCTTAATCTCATCCCCAACTTGAGAAAATTGGTTTGAAAACGAAGCAAGAGCTAAGTTCCATTAGACTCAACATCTCCATTGAGAATTACGTGGTTTAAAAGGTTTTAGGTAAACTCATAGAGCTTGAGAATCACTTCTTGTAAGAGCTTGAAAGAACATGTAATAGGATGACACTTAATTATATCTCAATTTCCATTGTAGGCTGCCAAAAAAAATTTGTTCAATTGTCTGATCAAATTTGAAAGATCCAAATGCCAATAACTTATCATTCAAAATGTCAAAGCCTGAAATGATAAGTCGTAGGAGGATTTAGAAACGTAGGCAATTTCCATTAAGCAACATGTATCATGGTTCAACAATATCACCATATAGAATAATGAATTCACCTCAATGGATTCACGAGTTTGTTAAAGACAACTCAAAGTGAATGAAACTTTTTAGAAAAGCAACTAGATCAAACCCGCTACAGAAGAAGAGAACATGATAGCCTTAATTTGGTGTTGCATAAAGAAAATGACTGAGCATGAAACAATATACGTTGTGAAACTGAGCTAACAATAATTTCACCTCAACAAGAAAGAACTTGCCACAGACAGAGTTACGGAATAAAAAGGTGGACAAAAGTTCCAAGAAGAATATTCCATCCTTTGAAGAAACATGCATGGGAGATGTGATCATACTGAAGGTCATAACTGCAAACAACTTTAGGAATGAAGTTCGATGACGAAAACTCATAAGGTCAAAATTTGTCCTTACGAAAGATGGATCAAAGAAGACTACTAATCAAGATATCCAAAGTTACGAAGGCAAGCTCCAACGTTCAAGAACTGAAAGTGAGTCATGACTCGATATAGGAAAAGAAATAATGGGCATTACTTGCGAATTATGAGTCGAACAAGGTCTTAAATAGACAAGGGCTCACCATTAATTGAAAGGTTCCAAAAAAATAAAATTCTTATAATCCAAGTAAGTACTGTTGATTAAAATCATTCATTCTAGCTACGAAGGTCACACTCTCTCGTTCATCCTTCTAAGGCTGAACATGGTAACATCGTTCTAAGAAACCGTGGATTCCAAGTTGACATTCATCACGTCATTACAACAAAGTAATTGTAGTCAGTCAAAAGCCATATCTTCATAATATTCTTGCATATTATAACAATCATTCTCTTAAAACATTTTAATCATCCGTGTGCTTCTCTGCCTCCAATAAAGGTCGTCTCCATCGTGTCGCCACTTTTAATGAAATTACGCGAGATAATGCTATATTGATTTGCATCGCGAGTATGATCTCTTGTCATTGTATAGCTACATCACTTAGCATCAGCTCTTCTTGTTTCGCTCCTTTTTTTTTTTTTTTTGAAGCTTCATTTCGTCTTCTCTATCATCATCTTCTTGAAATCTTCCTCGTATTTCTTTCGTCCTTATCATTCACGAAAAATGATAGAAAATAGTAAAATGGTTCACACACTAAGCTTGCTTCAACGTTCCGCGCCATTCCAAAGAATAGAAAAAGTTTCATGGTTCACCGGCCTCCATTCGCACTCTCGATCTCCTTGTCTCGTATCTTGGTAATCTAGGAATTTCGCCCCTCTTCCCTTTCTCGTTCGTTTTCATCGCTCGGGAAAGCGATAGATAAATTTTCAACTTACAACTATGGTTCGCGCACATTCCATCTAGCTTAGTCTTAGGCACTCTAAGTTCACAACACATTTCACCACCTCATAGATCAACAACTATCACATTTAAAGTCATTCAAACTTAGAATATCAACTTTCATCTTTCATGTAAAAACAAACAATCATCGTCCCTCATCAAAACTCGTTCTTTTCTCAAACATTAGCAAATACTCTTCTCAACTCGAAATCAATCCCTCACAGAAAGATTCTACTTCCTCCTTCGTATAAAAATTTTCTCCTCTTTCTTTCTCAAAAATTTTCTCATCGTCCTTTCTCCGAAACTTTCTCATAAAAATTTTCACATAAAAAAAATATTACCTCTTCTTGGTTGAGCGTGGCGAAGCGGGATGTTGAGCCTTCCAAATTTAATCTTATTTTAGTCTAGCGAATCGAATCTAGACTAAGAATGAAAAAGACTCTCGGGTCTAGAGCGGAAAGAAAAATTGTTCTGATACCACTCTGTCACGACCGCATTTTCTAAGGATAGAAAATACGGTTGATCGCGACTAGGGGAGGATGAAAGAAGCGGGGAAGAAAGGGGAAACTGTGGCACAACTGAAGCTTGAACCGAAATAACTCACATAGTATATATCAGAGTGCACGATAAAAAGAGTGCAAACTCGACTTTTGCACTGCAGTGGAAGAGTCAAGAGCAGATAACGTTGTGTATGGAGACACGTCGCATCCGAGTACTATTCTATTGAAGGATCTTCATCGTCTATGCTCAACATCGCCCCGCCGTCATCACTGCTCAACCTGCACATTTTTAAAACATATGCAGGGCTGAGTACTTGGTGTACTCATTGGACACGTGCCGAAATATATTTTCATAACAACTGATTTTGTCAAGCCACTCTTTGAGTGAACTTGGGGTTTTAGGAAAAGTCCGAGAACACTAAATATTTTTTCTTTTCCTTTTTCAAAAGCGATCTTTCGATCTATTTTCCTGGAACATATGCCGTATCTAACAAACCCGATTTCACAATCTCTTGTTTCATTCATCAATCCATTCATCATTCATCGTTCATTTTCATCAATTATCATATCTTAACATTCAAGTACCCGGGGAAATGGTTACCTCCCACGGTCACCATCAATCAATTCCATTAAAGTGCCGGGGAAGTGGTTACCTCCCACGGTCACCCGTCAATCCATTCCATTCAAGTGCCGGGGAAGTGGTTACCTCCCACGGTCACCCATCAATCTATTCCATTCATTGTTGTAGTCAGATAGGCATAGTTCCAAAACAAAATATGGCTTGACATAACCTTTTCAACTTATTTTTTTTCATAACACATTTTTGAAATGTAAATCATTTTCTATCATCAAAAGCCGTACACATAACTTTCAAACTCAACAAAAGCTACACTTCATAAGCACTCGTAAAGCAACATCTAACGATATATAATAACACCAAGCAAATAACACTTATCATAATACTTCACATTAAATAGCAAGCTCGCACTTAACATCATATATTAATTAGAAAGCACATATAAATACTTTTCATAAAACTGTAAACATACTTTAAAGAGAGTCTTAAAAATACTCAGTTCGAAAGCCCACCTCGTTTGCTTAAAACAATTCAATATTCACTTAGGAAAACCCTCGTTCCTTGTGCTCACGTACACACAATAACCCTTGCCAAACCACAATACAAATCAGCCTTCCATCAATTCACATTATCATGCATGTCCCTAATCGTTCCTTTTATCATGCTCTTAAATTACCCATCCCAACATTCATCATAACATAAGGAAAACATGCCATAATATTTCTCAACGTGCCACACATAATCACGTACTAGGATACATTCCTAAAAAATACTGCATCATATAATTCACTCAACTTGGCAACAAGTGATATTTCCACATAACCACGAATCTGGCAGAACTGCGCAGTTGGTTTGTAAAATCACCAAAAATCCATCCGACCTCATATGAAGCTAAAATTTGGTCACAACACATACATTCAAGTTCATCCAGTTAAAATTTCACCACCGAAATCATATCATTTGGTCAGTCATAAACAACAATGCAACCCTCTGGTCAGAACATAAAATTCTGGCAGTACTGCGTGGTTCGATTGAAAAATTTACCAAAACTTCATCCGATGTTCAATGAGGCTGAAATTTTTCACAAAACATAGAAGACACTTCAAATTACATACAGTCAAAAATTCACATCAAGATAAGGCCATTTGGTCGGTCAAATAGAAAAGAAACTTTTGGGCGATGAATACAAGTTCTGGCAGAATTGCGCAGTCAACTTCAAAATTTATTAAATTTATCTCTCGTCAAAAGGTCTGATATTCACACACAACACAGATAATACCTTTAAGGTTACTCAGTTAACATTTTCGTACTAAAAATCGATCTTTTGATTGGTCAAACACACGTCGGAATCCACTGTCCGAACAACCACAGTTTTCAGGCTTCAAAATTTCGAGATCAGGGTTCTTATTCATCCAAACACAATTTTTCATGCTTCCAACACCAATCATGCTTCAAAAGGGTTCTCACAGTCATGTTCTCATATATTCACACATCATTCACCAATGATTCATTCAAACTTCACACATATCATTTAAAATCGCATATTCACAATTGTTCTCATACAAACACAAATTTCCACGATTAATTATGCGATCTAAGATTCCTACACTCACTATATGCATGAAGGAATCAAGAACAAGGTTTCAATGGAGAAGATGAGGAAAAGATTCAATTATACCTTCTTGAATCGAAAACCAAGCGGTAGAAGCAAAGATTGATGCGATTCGTCGGGAACTCTTGAAAATCAAACTCCAATGGATGCAAGAACAAGGATTGGAAGAAATTTTTGAGAGGATGAAGAGGGGGCGAAAATCTTGATGGTAGCTCTTTGTTGGTGAAGTAAAAGAATTTGGAGTGGATGGAAGTTATATATAGAAAGACAAAAGAGAAACAAAAGCATGGAATGAAAATTACATTTATCACAAAAGACAAAAACTCCCAACTTGTCATTTCGAAACGAAGACTAATAAATGCGGCCGTCGTTTGGAAAACGTGAAATTTCGTTTGGAGTTGAACTGTGGTTCGTAGACCGCAAACCGTCGTTTGGAAAACGTGAAATTTCGTTTGGAGTTGAACCGTGGTTCGTAGAACGCATACCGTCGTTTGGAAAACGTGAAATTTCGTTTGGAGTTGAACCGTCGTTCGTAGAACGCGAACCATCGTTTGGAAAACGTGCTTGATGTGATGCGGTTCTTGTCAAACTTTTCGTCTTAATTTGATGTCGAAAGTGGATTTGACACGTGGTCCATCCTTTCGTGTAGGTATCGGGAGTAAAAAAAATGTGGTGATCGAGCAAGACCCGGAGGACGGAAGATGGATGTCCCGGGCTGCCCGGCACTCGGCACGGCTGCCCGGCGCGAGTCCGTCCGGCACGACTCTTGTGATGTCCGAAATCGTGTTCTTATTTTATTCTAGCATCGAACTCGTTGTAAAAACGCTTTTGGACTTTTATTTGTAGAAAGAACCTCTCAACTAGCTATTAGTTCTTCAATGCTAAAAGAACTTCATTCAGCTGACGACATGATACTTACTTTAAACATATCACTCGATCACAACGCGAGGTAAAAGAGATTAGATACGAATAACAACACTAAAGAGTCAATTTTCCACAAGTTAGAAAAAAAAAGTGGGTGTTACATACATAGAAGGGATTTATAATAAATGTGATGTATATTAAATTCAACCCGGCCTACTTATATTTTTCTTTTGTTTCTTGAACTTTGTTTATAGTTTGGCGTTTTTATATATTAAATTAAGTGAAAGATATGCATTAAAATCCCACTAGTCACGAATAAATATATTATTTTCATACGGTTAATTTTTACCGTGAATTATCCAAGTTTATAAATTCAAAATATTATTCTCGATTCTCACATAAAATGTGATTTTCATATTAATCCATGAACACAGATAAAGTGATGTAATTATGTTATGACTATGAAAAAAAATACACTAGAACATTTAGTGTCTTAATACCTTCATAAATAACTTTATAGCGCCTAAATTAACACTTTATTAAGCCATGACGTGTAGTTTCTTCATAGCCTCCAATAAATATAGTATAAATTCTCAATTGATCCTTGATTAACACTCTCCTTTTCATTAGTCGTTGCATATCTGCTATTCTTTCTACATCGTTGGGTCGAAGACTTGAAGCACAACGACAGAAGCTTGATTCTGGCCGTATTCATGGGCCGGCGGTGGGGTCGGTCGGCCCCCCTCGACCCCAATCGCCGTTCATTCCTAGATCTTGTTATATGTCTTGGCCATATTAAAATACTAATTTTGTTAATAATTAATGGTTAATTAATCTCATTTTGACTTGATGAATGAGTTAAATATGGATTGACTTGATTAACATGTTAAATATGAATTGAAATATATAGGTTAGGACCAGAAGCGAAGACACTTAATTGATTATTATTTTATAGGACAAAATATGTTTTTTTAATATACGAGCTTAATTTAGGACTTTTAAATACAAGTACTCTACTAATTATTAATGTATAGGATAAAATATGATTTTTAATATACGGGCCTAATTTTAGACTTTAAAATAAAAGTACTCTACCTAATTGACAAAATCTATTAATGTATAGGTCAAAATATGTTTTTTTAATATACGAGCCTAATTTTGGACTTTAAAATACAAGTACTCTACTAATTGTTAATGTATAGGATAAAAATGTTTTTGTTAATATAGGAGCCTAATTTTAGACTTTAAAATACAAGTACTCTATCTAATTGACAAAATTTATTAATGTATAGGACAAAATATATTCTTTTAATATACAAGCCTAATTTTAGACTTTAAAATACAAGTACTCTACCTAATGGACAAAATCTTTAAACTGTGGATCAAAACATCTTTTTAAATAAATATGCGAGACAAAATTTAAACTTTAGTCAAACTAAATAAATAATAAGTCTAATATTGTGTCGCATTTTTACGAAAAATTGAAAGTATTGAAACAACTTTACAAATGTTGTGCGTGAATTAGTCAAATGTAGTGAACTTAATACCTAATGACCTATAAATACAATAAATTTTGCCAGCCATAACCTAAAGTCATAAAAGAAAATACAAACTGAGACTCGTTCAGTTTCCCTTATATGGCCTGGTGGGCCCACGTAATTGGATCTTTTTTCAAGTGTTCAGTGCTGGAGAATTGCGGCTGGTTAGGGGCTTTAGGTGTTAATATTTGTTTTTTAATTAAATGGTTGCTGAAGAAAATACCCCCGCCTATTATTGAGAAGAAGGAATATTTTTTTAGTCCACGAACTTTGTCAATGTATCATTTTAGATCCGTGAACTTTAAAAATATCATTTGAAGTCTGTCAACTATGAGTTAATATTAATCGAAATATTTTTTTACTATTTTCAAGTTTTTTGGATGAAAATACCCTCAATACCGGGTACATATTTTTAATAAACTTATCACATACCCATATTTTTTTATACATATTTTTACTACTCCCTCCGTCCCTGAAATTTTGTCACATTTCATTTTCTGCACTCGTTTTGAACAAATGATACTTCCTCCGTCCGCAAAATGTTGTCCATGTTTGACTCGGCACTTGTTTTGAGAAATGTAAAGAAAAGTGAGTGAAAGAAGTTAGTGGAATGTAGGTCCATATTTATATATTGAATTTATAATAGAATGTGAGTGTAATGAGTTAGTGGAATATGAGAACCATTTACCAAAAAAGTAAAATAATAGCAAAGCGGACAACATCACGGACGGGCCAAAATGGAAAAACTGGAAAACGTTTCACGGACGGAGGGAGTAATATATAATTAATGAAGAAAGGGTAAAGTAAGATAGAGAATAATGTAGATAAGACTCTCTTCTACGTTATTCTCTCTCTTACTTTATCATATATCCACTTTAGCTATTTATTATCATTTACAAAAACCATATGAGTATGTGATAGGTTAATTAAAAATATGATTGAGGGTATTTTCATCCAAAAAACTTGAAAATAGTAAAAAAGTGATATTAACTCACAGTTGACGGACCTCATATTTTATTTTTAAAGTTCACGGATCTAAAATAATATAAAAAAAAGATGTCCCTCCATAGAATATTAGAGCTCCCTATGATTCTCACCTAGCAGAGGCGCCGCTACTACACACAACCCCGAACTTCTACTCCATTAGCCAAGAGCTTTTCTAGGGATTTTCAGATATAAAACAATCACTACTAGAAAATTGGCTTTTAATGACACTTGAAAATGTGAGCAGGAATATGTTTTTATTACACTTTATCTATAATCACACCTTGTGTGAATGTGATGACAGTAAATGTAAGAATAGGTAACTTGTAATAATACACATTCTATTACAACACTCATAAATGTCAAGAAAAACACAATCTCATGTCACTTAAAAGTGTAAGGATATTATCAATGCGAGCACACCCATTATTATATCTAAATATCTACAGAATCCCCCTCACAAATATTGATAATTACATTTTCACCTACAAATATCCATAATTTACAGTTTTAGCCTACATATATGTAAAAATTATCTTTTCATCCTTCAAACATTTATAAATTGCATTATTTGATTTTTCTAAATCTAAATATATATAATTACATCCATTTTCCAACAGACTATCAATTCCCCATGACATTTAGCATGACTTCAAATACAAAACATATTTTTATATAAATAACTTATGTAATAGTTTTCATGTAATCGTATACAATATTAAATAAAAAGGTACAAAAAAGGTTCTAAATGACTATACAATTTATCTATCACTTAGGTTTTCTCTTAGAAGCTCCTTATTGCATTCTCATCCGCACTAGAATCCTTGGTTAACTTCATCTTCGCACCAACAATGTGTTCCTGTTATGATATTAGAAACACAAAATATTAACATCAATTTGTGTCAATAACATATCTTAGCAATGATAACTCAAAAATTGCTACATTCCATAACATCATAAATAAGGTCAAGAAAATTACTAAGGTGTTAACTGCTCTTCAGGACAAAGAAAATTTATCACACCGAGCTCAAATTGCTAATGAATTTACAAACACTCTTTTACTTGTCCGTTTCCTAGTGAATTTTCGATAGTCTGTAAGCTTAAGTTCCAGGTCCAATCAACAACAATGAAACAAAAATAAAAGGTAAAGAAGTACCTCTATTTCCAGAGGCTCTTCCTCAAGCTTGACCACTCTTGCATCTATTTCCAACAGCCCTTTATCAAGCTCCAATACTCCCTCTTAGTTAAAAAATGTTCGATTTTTCATCTAGTCAGATTTAGTTATTTAATTGACCTCAACTATTGCCTATAACATAATAAGCAAATCAATCAAGCAATGCATCATAGGTTTAATTTAGACATATATTTGATTGGATTAATTAATTTAAAACCAGAGATTATTATTATCATCACTATTTTTACAATTACATAAAAATGATTATGTTTTTCACTTCATCAATAACTTTAAATAAACAATAGGGAAAAGGGCAGTGAGCAAGCAAGAACGGTAGAACACTTTCCTTCCTTTTAGCCCTTCACCACAACATGTAAATCATCACAACTCTCCTTATCATTCCTTTTCATCCATGTGAACACACACACAACCATTTTCTCAACACCACAACAGCAGGCAACATGATAATTTGTAGGCAACAACAGTACTATGTATCTTAAATTAGGATATAAGCCACCAAGCAAGAGCAACCCCCCAACCAGAACGAAAAATCATAGCTTGTCCTCAGGCTTTGCTTTCCATGTTTTGTGAATAGCTATAATCCCAAATACCAAGCTTCACCCGTTGTACACCTAATCAACGGGATAGATGCGGGCTAGATAATGAGAGTTCAGAGACTTAGCTTTAGGGCCGATTGGTGGACGGTGGCTGCCTTGGCGGCGCATCCAGGCGACGCCGGCTGGGATTGCAGCGAGCGGAATCGCAGCTCGACAGAGGGCCAGCGGTGCGGGCGGAGCGAAGCTGTGGGTGCAGAGAGAGAGAGACGAAGCTTCATCTCCTTGCCCTACGGTGGGACACCAGCAACGAAGGGACCAGAGGCAGCGGCAGCGGGCCGCGGTGTTTCAAACGGACAGCCAGCTTGGCGGCGGCGGTGACCGACGGACGGCGAAGGGAGAGGCGCCGCCGAGTTCGCCTCGATCTAGGGTTCCTTTCCAGACGCTACTTCGACTCGAGAGTTCCAATTGGAATTGGAGAGGGAGCTCGCCGGAAGGAGAATTCGCAGAGGGGAAATGCCGGCGAAGCTCCGGCAACCCGTCGGGAGTAGAAATCGCGGGGAGAAGAAGGGAGATGGAATTTCGATTTTGGGGATTCTGATATAGGGTTTTCTTTGATTTAGAGATTTTTTGGGTTGAAAGTTGAATTTTGTGAGATGGAATTGAGAGTGAGAGAGGCGACGGGAATGAGAGTATGATTGGTTGGGCCTTTTCAATTTAATTTTAAGTTTGGGTCTCTTAATTAACTTTTGGGTTAGGAAACTAAAAAAATAAAACTTTAAATAAACAATACATGTCATCATGTCATGTAAATTAATAAAATAAATAATGGAGGAATTGTTAAAGTATTACGATCAAAATAAACAACAAAACATGAACTAGTAATTTCGACTAAATTGATTTTTATCAATTACTAAATTGATTTTTATCAATTATCTTTTCAATAAGTGGTTTTTAATTACTTTCTTCTAAAACTAAATTTAATTACTAATTTGATTTTTTTTATTTAGAATCATGTTTAAGCATTCGATTATAACAACCACTCCGTGTATGACGTAGAGAGCAAGTTTCCATATTTGCACTTGATAGAAATGTGAATATAGGATTATTGAAATGACATTTTAACTCAAGTGTAATGTTAGTGCGTGACATAAATGTGATGAAAAATCAGTGTGTTGTTAGAGTTTCTATGTTGACACTTTAATAAAGTGTGATAACCTTAATGTAATAACAGGTAATTTTTCTAGTAGTGAATGAAGCTGATCACCATAATTCTACCAGAATTAACGGTAAAATTGGTGAGGAAATTAGCAACAAGCAAGTGATACTCAACAACTATGTCAAAACATCTATGAAAGAATCTGATATGTCGCTGAGAACTTCCAAAATTCAGATCANNNNTGTCTCTTCGTTTCTTTGGTTGTTGCGCTCTTTTCCGGGTGGCGGTTTTGCTGCCTCCCGGCCCCGTGTCGCCGGGCTTCGCCCCATGTCACCGGATTTATGTTGGCCGGCCGGAATTCAATAGCCTTCTGACCTAAATGGTTCTATTAAAAGTGCCCAATTGACTCCGGCTACATGGGCTAAAAAAAACCTATGACAAAATGCTCGGCCCAAAAATTATAATTTTAGTACATTGATTCACTTGTGGTGTTTTCCTAAAAAATTATTTTAGTACTTGGTGTTATTCCAATCTTGTAAACGAACGCCCAAATTTTCCCATCGACGACTCTCATGTCGAACTCGTCGACAACTTACACCATACATTATCAACAATAATTCAAGCATTCACCACCAAACGAAACCAACACGGTATTTTATTCAAGGTCTATCACTCTCTCGTTCTTAAAACAAAAATCTTATCTTAAAAAGATAAAAAAAATTGGTATTACACGTTGCCAAGAGAAGAATTTGGTTCTGAATTTTGAGAAGTGCCATTTCATGGTACCCGAGGGGATAGTGCTAGGCCATGTTGTGTCTGAGAGGGGAATACAGGTTGATAAGGAAAAGGTGGATGTCATCTCAAAGTTACCGTTCCCTACAAATCAGAAGGAGATACGTGGAATTCTAGGCCTCGCGGGTTTCTACAGGAGGTTCATAAAGGACTTTGCCAAGATCGCACAGCCACTAACCCATCTCCTAAAAAATGATGTCGAGTTCATCTTTGATGAGAAGTGCAAGCAGGCTTTCCAACTCTTGAAGGACCGTCTCGTCTCGGCTCCTATCATAAGAGCGCCAGATTGGAATTACCCTTTCGAGGTAATGTGCGACGCGAGTGATTTCGGAGTCGGCGCAGTGTTTGGCCAGAGGATAGAAGGGAAGTGTTATGTGATCTTCTACGCCTCGAAGACATTGAACCAAGCGCAGAAAAACTACGACACGATAGAAAATGAAATGCTAACCATTGTGTACTCTTTTGAAATGTTCCGGCCGTATCTATTGGGCTTCAAAGTCATAGTGTACACTGACCATGCAGCCATCAAATACCTGCTGGCAAAGAAGGAGTCAAAGCCCATATTGACCCGTTGGGTGTTGTTGTTGCAAGAATTCCATTGGGAAGCAAAGGATAAGGCTGGAACAGAAAATCGAGTTGCTGATCATTTAAGCAGAATAAGCCAAGGGGAAGATAAAGAGGAAGTTCCAGACGCGTTTCCAGAGGAACACCTATACTTCACCCAATCATCAAATGTCTTGATCAGCTGGGAGGACGTAATGGACGCAGCTGATCCAGTTACCTTTCTTAATTAAGTAAGCAGGAGACGAGCCGAGCCCTGGTTTGCTGATATAGCCAATTATTTGGTGACCGGAGAATTGCCCTCTACAGCAGAGATAACGAGAGCCAAGAAATTGAAGATCAAGAGTGAGGCGAAGTATTATTTCTGGGATGACCCATATCTGTGGAAGATGAGGGTAGATCAAGTTATCAGGAGGTGTATTCCAGAGTGGGACCAGGAAGATATACTCAATCATTGTCACTCTTTGGCCTGTGGTGGTCATTTCGGCCCCAAAAAGACAGCAAGGAAAGTGCTCGATAGTGGATTGGTATGGCCAATTTCATGCATATGTTATGGGGTTAAATTCTGCAAATTCTGTGATCTAACGAGTCTTTGTAAGTTCAGGTGTGTGCAAAATCTGCCCAGCCCAGGAGGAACGTGTAATTTACCAAGGGCAGAGGAAATGGAGGAAAAGGAGTAGAAATCGCCAGTAATTCACCAGACCGAGGAAGACAACAAAACAGTTGTTGGTGAGATAAACTAAAGTGGAGAAAGAAGCAATTTCAGAAAGGTCAAGGGGCGGAAAAGGAATTATGAAGAAAGAATGCCTAGGGATCCGCGCTTATGTAAAGGGACAACCCCTTTGAAGAAAGAGGCCACTTCCAATTCTAGTCTTTTTAGCTCCATTTTCAAGCATAGTTCACTCCACACACACTTGGCACAATCATGGGCAATTCTGGGTGTTTTGGTTAGCTGTTTGGGTTGTGTAACACCGTCTCTACGTGAGGCAAAGATACAATTTACTTTCCGCTGTTTTACTTTACCTCGCTGCGATTTTCCTAGCCGGAAGCGCAGCGACTTGTTTTTGTTGAACTCCGATTCACACATCTATGTAGATTTCTATTTTATGTTTGATTTGGGTTCTGATGTTGGTTGCTGATTTATGTTAATCATTGTGAATGGAGTCGAATTTGAGTTCTTGGAAGGTTGATTGATTGGATCCAGAGTGGATTGTTGATTGGAGGTTGAATCTGAAATAGGGGTGATGTGTTTTGCATGATTATGGATGAGTTTTCGCTGCTTCATTTCTGTTTAGCTATTTTAGGGAAGTCTGTTGCCTGGTCAAGGAAGTTTCATAGTTGATATTTGTCAGTTGTTAAAGCAAGTTTCGTCAAGATGCATGCATTCGTGTTTTCTGTTTCAGAGGTCTAGTGTTAGGTTAAGTTTTTTGCGGTTCCCAAGTCTAGTATTTAATATCTCAACCCCAAGTTGCGTGGCAGCAGCCAAACCTTACCAGAGTCCTCTAAATGCATTCCAACGCATCTGTCTCTGTGGGATCGATCCCTACTTCCCTGTACTAACCAATAGTATAGCGGGTTGAGGGTTTCTGAAGAGGGAAATTGGTGTCCAACGACCAGACTCTGACGGTTCCTTGAGTTACCTAGACACTGTGATCTAGTGAATCCTCTGGACTGAAGGACTTGATTAGCAAAGTAAAAAGTACACAAAACAGTTTCCTATGTAAAGTATCTAGCTCTTCATGGATTCTACTGGCCTGACCTACACAAGGATGCTTATGAGTTCTGCAAGAAATTTAGCCGATGCCAACTGACTGGAGGAATTTCGGCAAGAGATGAAAGCCACAGATGCCCATAGTGGTCTGCGAGATATTCGACGTATAGGGCATGGATTTCATGGGGCCTTTCCCCCATCTTATGGGAACTCATATATCCTAGTCGCGATGGGACTACGTGTCCAAGTGGGTGGAAGCCAAAGCAACAGTGACCTGCGAAGCACAAGAGGTATCAAAATTTTTAAAGTCTAACATCTTCTGAGGTATGGCATCCCGAGAGCCATCATCTCAGATCAAGGCAATGGATAACCTGAGATTTCGAATAGGGAGATTAAGAGCACGATAGAGGCCCTGATGAAGAAATATGGAGTGAATCACCGCCTATCCACCCCATACCATCCTCAAAGCAATGGATAACCTGAGATTTTCGAATAGGGAGATTAAGAGCATCCACGAAAAGACAGTGGGACCTTCGAGGAAGGACTGGAGCAAGAGGCTGGAAGATGCCTTGTGGGCTTACCGAACAGCATACAAAAGTCCTATTGGCATGTCGCCCTATCGATTGGTTTTTGGGAAGATGTGTCATCTCCCTGTGGGCATTGAACACAAGGCTTATTGGGCAGTAAAGGAGGTGAACATGCAGCCCAAGGCGTGCTCTGAGGAGAGAAAGCTCCAGCTACACGAACTAGAGGAGCTCAGACTGGACTCCTACAACGCAGTAATGTGGTACAAGGAGGAAAAATAAATGTGGCACGACAAAAAATCGAGGACGAAGGAGCTGCATGTGGGACAGAAGGTTTTGCTATTCCAGTCGCGGTTGAAGTTGATGCCAGGAAAACTCAAATCTAAGTGGACAGGGCCCTTCACCATAGTCGCCCTGAGAGCGAATGGAGCTGTGGAACTTCAAGGGAGTGATCCTAACTCTGCCCTAACTCTGCTCCTTTTATGGTTAATGGTCATAGGGTAAAGTCGTTTAGGGAAAACTCGAAAGTGCGCACGGTGGAAGAAATTCCACTGTGCACAGCCAACGTTGTCGCTTAAATGGATCAGTTTGTCAATGCTTGATGCACTTTTTATTAGCACTAAATAAACCTGCCAGTAAACAGAGTATATATAGTGTAGCTAAAGGTCAGTACCGGATATCGAACACGTGGAATAGAATCACGAATTGGCTATCTTCTACTAAGCTTCTTCTACTATTTGGAATAAAAACAAAGAGGTAAAATATGAGAGATAAGAGAATTCCAGGGATGTGCGTTCACAGTTATGGTTATACAAGTTTCAACTATAATACCCTAGCACAGTTTATACTTTGATAGAACGAGTCACCCAAATTATGCCCATGCGATACAAGCATAGACTGCTAACACTAGGGTTGTCAATCCTATATATGCAACTCCCAAAAGCTCCTAAGACCCTTGAAAAGTCATCACTCTCAATTAACAGTGTCATTTTAAAGGAAGCTAATTGTAATGTCAAGTGGATCTAACTCGCCAACCTCCTGTCACGATTATGTAGCAAGTTATATCAAATCAACATCGAATGTGTCACTCAAACATGTAGTATTATGCAACAACTTAAGGAAGAACAAAGTACAAACAAAAACGGATATTAATAGAATAGGAATTATATAACCAAGGTCGTTACTAACACATCCCTAGAATCCTATGAATTTAGTTACACTAATGGAATAAGCTAAAGACATAGAATGAAGGAAAAAACAAGAAAGCATATGAACTAAAGCAATAAAACCCAAAGGTTGAATGTTGTAGCCTTGATGATCTTCTCTTGAATCATTCTTCACACTCTTACACAATGAAGAACTCTCTCACTTTTATGCTCTAAGCTTTGAAAGTAAAAAGGTTGATTATAATGAAGAGGTTTGAAGGGGTATTTATAGAGGTATTTTTGAGCAGCAGGAGATATGGTAAAATCTGGCTAAGTTTGGTAAATCTTGGAGAGAAAGTAGGTCAAATCGTGCACCGCTTTTTCCCAGCAGACCGCTGCACCTTGGCTAGCGGACCGCTGAACAATGGTCCGTAGGCTCTGACCCTTGGGTAGCGGTCACTGCACTGGGTCGCAGCGGTCGCTGCATCGACTCCAGTAGCTTCAAGGACACTTCCTAGCAGTCGCTGTACACACCCCAGCGGTCGCTGGGCTTGTTCTTCTTTTCAGCACAACTTTCTCCGGAGCAGGTCGCTGCATGCGTATCGGTCGCTGTGTACTTTGCAGCGGGCCTCTGGGCTTCTCGAATGCTCCAGATTCCAAACTTTGACTTTTTCCTGTCTTTTTGGGCTCAAATATGCACATATCTCACAAAACACGTCAAAACACCATAATAGATAAAATATACAAAATATGGACATGAATTGTAAGTTTGACACTCAAAACGGACCAAATAATGGCCTTAAAACAGTGCAAAATCCGAGCGTATCAATGCCTAGGGAGTCCACTTGATCAGATTAATTAAAAGTTGGAGGGAGATCAAGTGAACCCTGACCGAGACAGGTGTCACTGCCGCCGAGCACGTCTCTCCACAAGAGCCTTCTCATCCGCTCTCTTCCGATTCTCCTCAACCAATATCTGAGGTACACTCTGATCCTGAATCTGAGAATATGGTTGTTTCCACTGAGCCTCGTGATACAGAAGCACCGGAGGAAGACAATACTGTTGATAGTGACACTGGCCGATATATACTCCCGAACAGAAGTACGCGAGGAATTCCCCCGAAGCGGTACTCCCCTGAGAAAATTGGGAAGACGGTGTAGCAAATTTTGTGCAATGGAACTTTACCAAGATGGCTCGGGCCTTTGAAGGAGCCCTTTATGATGAGGAGGATTTTCCACAGATAGCAGAGGAAGCTATGAGTCTAAAACACTGGAGGGAAGCAATGTTTATAGAAATGAAAGCACTCATGAAAAACGACACGTGGGAAAAAGGAAAGCAACCCGAAGGAGTCAAGGCAGTTGGATGCAGATGGGTCTTTACAATCAAAAGGAGATTATACGACCATGGAAGCCGTGCATCAAAGTTCGTACCTGCAGCTGGGTTTAATAAGTATTCTTCTTGTCTATATGACGTCCAAAAGCTTTGAAACTGCCACCATTGTCTTCATCTTCGAGAGAACTTCGCGTGAGTATCTTACACGCCCCAATCAGAGTCCGGATGGAGGAGTTATGGACGTTTTACAGAAGTTGCGCAGCACATAAAAAGTTCTACCCGGACGGGTGACTTTTGGTCACTAAATTCCACCCGGGAGGGTGGCTTTTGTTAGGCATGGCTTTTGTTAGGCATGGCGAGGTCAGCAAGTTTCCACCCGGGCGGGTGGCTTTTGGTCACGAAATTCACCCGGGCGGGTGGCTCACGCGGAGGGTAGATTTTGTGGGCCTTTTCTTGGAATTTGGCCTTCAACTATAAATAGGACTTTAACTCATTTTCTTAGTAGAGTTGATTGATGAATTAAGATGTCTCATTTGTGAGTTTTTCCTCTTTGAGGATTGTATCCAATTCCTTCCTTGAAGGTTGCTTGTTTCAATTTCATAGATTGATTCAAGTAGAGGTATGCATCAATGAAGTGTATCCATTGAGTAGTGGAGCCAAGGGGTGATAGAGCTAATGAAAGTTGCCTAGGGTTGTCTCCATCCTTTTGGTTAAGGTCCTATGGTTGTAGCTCCTTTATCTCATCATTATACATATGCTTTCCATCTCTAATCTACCATCCTTTCTTGTTTGATTCAATTTTTGTGGTTGGATCTTTTGCTATCTTTGGTGTTTATTGTCAAATTGAAAATCAATCTCACAAAAATATCTAGATCAAGCATCACAAATGGGTAATTCCTTGGGAGATGGATCTTAAATCACATGGATCCACATCAGGAGACCAGATGGCTAGATTGAGCAGTACAAAGCACGAGTTGTGGCGAAGGGATATACCCAGACTTATGGAGTAGATTATGCTGAGACCTTCTCGCCCGTGGCGAAGATTAATACAGTGAAAATTTTGCTCTCAATTGTTGCAAATAGAGAGTGGCCCCTATATCAGTTTGATGTGACGAATGCCTTTTTACATGGAGAGCTCCCAAAGCCCGTGTTCATGCTTTCACCTCCGGGGTTCACCAGTGAGTTTCAAAATGGAGAAGTGTGCAAATTGAAGAAAACACTTTATGGGTTGAAGCAATCTCCGAGGGCATGGTTTGGAAGATTTACCGAAGTAATGAAGAAATATGGGTACCAGCAGAGTAACTCAGATCACACCTTGTTCCTCAAGAAGAAGAATGGGAAAATTACATGTCTTGTCATCTATGTTGACGACATGATTATTACAGGAGATGATGATGTAGAGATGAGTGAATTACGAAAGAATTTGTTCAACGAATTCGAGATGAAGGATCTAGGTCTCTTGAAATATTTCTTGGGAATTGAAGTGCTTAGATCTGACTGAGGAATCTTCATCAACCAGAGGAAGTACTTGATCTTCTAGTAGAAGTGGGGATGATAGATTGTAAACCCGCAGACACTCCAATGGTACAAAACCATGGACTGCAAATACTTGAGGGAGCGAAACTTACTGACAGGGGGAGATATCAACGATTGGTTGGGAAACTAATCTATCTTTCACACACACAGCCAGATATTTCCTATACAGTGGGCGTTGTCATTCAATTCATGCATGCACCGCAAGAGGATCACTGGGAGGCAGTGATAAGAATTGTGCGTTACTTGAAAGGAACAGCCGAGCATGGGTTGTTATTTGAAAAACATGGGCACTTGGAGATACATGGGTTCACTGATGCCGATTGGGCAGGAAATCCAAATGATAGAAAGTCAACTGCAGGATACTTCACCTTAGTTGGGGGGGAATCTTGTAACATGGAGGAGTAAGAAACAAAAGGTAGTTGCACTGTCTAGTGCAGAAGCAGAGTTTCGAGGAATTAGGAGTGGCTTGACTTAGATACTATGGTTAAAAAGACTCATGACTGAACTGGGGCTTCAGTCATCGCAACCGTGTAGGATGTTTTGTGACAACTAGGCTGTATTTCAGAAAATCTGGTACAGCATGATCGGACCAAACTTTTAGGTTTAGTTTACTGAAAAGCATGTTTCGAGCACGAAAGGGCACGAATAAAATCTTGCTTGTATACGAAAAACTCTACAATCCACTTTTAACCCGATTCAGTATTATTCGAGCAGTTTTGCACGAATAGAATCACTAATATTATAACATTGAGTTAGCTTGTGCATTTATAAGATGTTTTATAAACATTTAAATGCATAAGAAGCAAACAAAGTCTAATGCTTTGTTTTAGTAGACCGGTTGTGGGCGTCGTCCACTTTAAGGTAACACGGTCAGTTTTGAACAAAGAAAAACAAGAATTTCACAAGCCAGATAGGCTTTAGCTACCTATTGTGAAAGGTTGCAATGCCAGTCCGATATTTCTTAGCCTTACTGAAATAAGATGACGTTGATGTAGTATAGCACTGAACGGATCTAACAGCAAGACATGTCTTCATGCTATCTACTGGATGACTAGGTCTTGATAAACAACTATTTTTTAATCAACATACGTTAGCATTGAGCATACGTTATTGATTGTGCACTACTTTGACTTATCAAATGGTGCGGGTTTTTCGCAACCTAATAATCCTGATATATTGAGTAGTGGTAATTAATATCGAGCGGTGCTAGGATTGCTATTATGTTGAATCGCGCGCCTGGTGAGTCTGGCTTGATAATGTCCTCAAGAGGAGCTCGAACAAGGTTTTATTATTCGGAAACTGGCCAGTTGGAATTGAATTATTCCATGAATAATAAATAAATGTTTCTTGCTAAGTCCACTCTTGGAATTAAAAGATGTTAATTAATTAAGTCTATAGCAGACACTAATTAATTAATGGACATTTCTATCTTAAGCGCGGGAAATAAACAATTAAACGAAAGGAAGCCCGGATTACTTATAATTTCGGATTTGGATGGGGAGTGCAATATTACTTCTATAGTGGCTGCTCGTAATATTTCAATATAAGCTTGTATTAAATTGTGGGTTCAATTTAATTAGTAAAAAGCTAATTGGGCCCAATATGTAACTTAATATAAATAGGAGAATAAAGGAGACATAATTCAGATTACAATTAGATGAAAATCACGTCTACTCTTAATAAGAGTGTAGGACGATTTTTTTTTTTCATATATTTTCCTCCTCCGTGAGTTTTTCAGCTCCTCCTCCGTGAGGAATATTTCTGTCTTCTTTATTCGAGTCCTAGTATTTTGATGAGATCAGCCCACCCTGATATCGAAATACAGTTCGGGAACCAGTCAGAAGATCTGCGGTTTAGTATGGAAGATCATCGTGGAAAAGGCGCAAGCAATCGACGATTCTTTGGAGAATCAAATCGGTAACTCTAAATCGTAGTATTCATGTTCAGGATTTACTTTCTTGAAGCATGAATTATTTTCGTTCTAGCATGCAATTATCTATTTAACATGTGAATAGATTAATCGCATAATCGGTCAAATAGATCCTCATCTGATTTATTTGTTTTGTGCAAGTCTTCCGCTGTGCAAGGGGCACCAAACCCCAACAATTGGTATCAGAGCCAATTTTTGACTCTGATTATGTGGATTAATTTTATGTTATTTGAGTTGCTTGAATGCATTAAGAAAATTACATAGGTTCAATTGATATCAAATTCACGTGAGTTTGAATAAACAAATATGTAATTTTATTTCAGTACGCTTTTGAATTAAATTATTTGAATGAGATTCAGTTTGTAATGATGATCACGAGGGAAATTCATGGTGGCTGCCTTTATTGGCTGATCATGGAGAATCAACGACTCCACAATGTTTTTGAGTGGGAGACCCGACTGCGTTCGCGAAGGAAATCCGAGGGGCAGCCGCTGCAACGCAGAGACAGCAACCCCAGCGGTGGGACATCGACGCTGCAGCGTCGGAGATGTCCAGCAGTCACGATGGCAGTTCAGCGCGGAGAGGCAACAACGCAGCAGCCGCTGCGAAGGGAGCATCGCAGCAGCGAAGGCGAAGCGTGACAGAAACTGTCGGCAAAGGCGGCTGATCGCGCAGCCGCGCCGGCGGAGAGGCAGCGAGGCAACAGCAGCACCGTGAAGGTGGCTGCGCTGCAGCAGCGGTGATCGGGCGGCGGAGGGTGCGACGACGCAGCGACAGCAGCGCCGGTATCCCGCAGTGCAGCGCCAGCGATCCGACGATGACGCACTCCAGCAGCCGAGGACGGCGGTCTGCCATGAGCGGCGCCGGCGGCTACAGAGAGCAGCGGCTGTGATTCGAGTGGGAGCCTTTCGCGGGCAGTTTCCCGGACTCGAGTTCTACGTCGCTTGGCCTCGTTCCGTCAATTCTCTTTCCAAAATTGATTAGGGTTTCCAAATCCCTGGAATTAATTTTGGAAACAATTCAAGATTAATTTGGAAATAAGATTTGAATATATATTTTGTGGATTTTATATATTATATGAGATTTAATTGTAAATTAAATCATGGATTAATTAGATTCTTTCCTTATTTTATGGATATATATGGATTTTACTCCTAGATGAATCCTAGTAATATTTGGAAAGTAATAATCTAATTTTTATCATATGGATTTAATGTATTTATTCCTAGACGAATCCTAGTTGGATTTAGATAATGATAATATTATTTTATTCTTATCCTATGAATTTATATGAATTTATTCATATATGAGTTCTAGATGGATTTTGATAGTGATAATATAATATATTATTCTTATCCTATGAATTTATAAGGATTTATTCATATGTGAGTTCCAGATGAATTAGAATATTGATAATATAATATTATCTAAATCTATGGATTTATATGGATGTATTCCAAGTTAAATCCTAGATGGATTATGATTAATATTAATATTAATTTATTTTTTTTCCTATGGATTTGAGTAGATTTAATTCTATTAAGACAAATCCTAGATGGATTTGAATAACTATTAATCCAAGTTATCCTTATCTTTTGGATTTATATCCTAGATAGATTAGGATATTAGTTAATATATAAGAAAATCCTTATTTAATTGGATTTAGATAAATTTATTTATCTAGAAAATCCTAAGTAATGTTTGATATATTCTAGTTGTCTATTCTAAATAGAATTGAGATTGATATAAATCTTGGTTGATAAGATTTTAGTTTTATCTAATGGATTATGATGGAATTGTTTCTATCTAGTAATATCCGAGTACGATATAAATAATGATAATCCTAGATCAACGTTATCTTGAATTGTAGGATTTGATTTTATCGAAATAAAATCTAGAATAATCCTAAATGCATTTAGATAGTTAACTCTACCTTGATAAATCCTAAATGAATTTGGATAATTACTATCCAAGATAAAAGTTAATTATTTAATTGAATCTCCCTTGACTAGATTAAATAATTGTTGTTAATTATCCAATGTGTTTAAATGCCATGCAATAAATGGAATTATCTGTTTATTTGGTGTTTATCTTTTTAAGTGGATTATCTGTTTTATCTACTTATGTGATAATAATGCAAAAATCATATAAAATATCTAAGCGATAATTACAACAAGTGCGTTGTATATGGTCTCCATCGATTGGTTTGTCAATTTATGAAGCTAGTTTCTAATATTATCGCCACCCATTATGTGTTGTTGTTGTTGACATAAATAATAAAGGTCGTTGACATGAAAATATTTGTTGTTGACATTAATTATTGGTAAAATGTTGTTGTTGACATAACAGTTGACATAAATAACGTTTGTTGTTGACATCATAGTTGACATAAATAACGTTTGATGTTGACATCGTAGTTGACATAATGTCTGCGTAGTTGACATCGCGTGAAAATGACAATTATGCCCCCTAGTTGACATAATGTCTGCATAGTTGAAATCGCGCGAAATTTGTGAATGAGTGACTGAAAATGCATCTCAATTTTCAAATAAGCTAAAAACTCTCAACCTAACAAGACCCCATATAATGTCAACTACATGTATCTACATATATTATATGTAAAACGTTGTTGTTATTGTTGACATAAATAATATAGGTCGTTGACATGAAAATATTTGTTGTTGACATTAATTATTTGTAAAATGTTGATGTTGACATAACAGTTGACTTAAATAACATTTTTTGTTGACATCATAGTTGACATAAATAACGTTTGTTGTTGACATCGTAGTTGATATAATATCTGCGTAGTTGACATCGCGCGAAAATGACAATTATGCCCCCTAGTTGACATAATGTCTGCATAATTGACATCGCGCAAAAATTGTGAATGAGTGGCTGAAAATGCATCTCAATTTTCAATTAAGCTAAAAAATCTCAACCTAGCAAGACCATATATATATATATATATATATATATATATATATATATATATATATATATATATATATATATATATATATATATATATATCTTTATAAAATAAGAAAAAAAGTCTCACTAATAAATTCTTAAACTATTACTATCAAAGGGATAATATTTTTTCTATTTTTTCTATTTTTTCTTTTACATGAATAGAATAGTACTCCCTCCGTTTCACTATAGTTGAGTCATTTTATCATTTCGGGAAGTTTCTTCATAGTTGAGTCATTTCCTTATATGGTAACTTTTTTCTCTATCTTACTTTACTCTCTATTACTTTATTCTCTCTACTTTATTCACTTTATACATTATTCTCTCTACCTTTTCCTCTCTCTTACTTTTTTATCTATTTATTTAACACACCCAACATTACTTTCTAAAACTCCATGCCGAAAAGTTTCGCCTCAACTATAATGAAACGGAGGGAGTAATATGATTACTTTTCAATGTGTAAAATATTATCCCCACATAACTGCCAATCCGTTCTCTCACAACACGTCATGTTTATCTCCTTGACTGCCCAATATGCTCTATGCTCTACTCCGACGGGCAAACACCAGCCTGTAAGGCGACATCCCAATCGGCGTTTTGAATACAGTCCTGTAGGCCCAGAGCGCATCATCCAGCCGTTTACTCCAATCTTTCCTTGACGCGTTAACTGTTTTTTCCAATATGCCTTTTATCTCTCGGTTGGAGATTTCTGCTTGGCCATTTGACTGGGGATGATAAGGAGTAGAGAGCCTATGGTGAACTCCATACTTCCTCATCAAAGCTTCGATAGTCCGGTTATAGAAGGGCGTTCCCTGGTCTGATATGATAGCTCGGGGCACGCCATACCTGTTGAAAGTGTTAGCCTTTATAAACTTTGCCACTTCCTTTGATTCACAAGATGTGGTTGCCTTGGCTTCTATCCATTTTGAGACATAATCTACGGCTACCAGGATGTATGAATTTGTGTAAGAAGATGGGAATAGACCCATGAAGTCCATTCCCCAGACGTCGAAGATCTCGCAGACGATCACTGGACCTGGGGCATCTCATCCCTTTTTGAAATTACCCCAGTTTGCTAGCATCTCTCACAACTTTGACAGAATTCGAAGGAATCCATGTTTAGCGTGGGCCAGTAAAATCCACTGTCTAAAACCTTCCTTGTCGTCTTCCTTGGCCCAAAGTGGCCTCCACATGCCAATGCGTGACAGTGGTTAAGTACATCTCTCTGTTCCCACTCGGGAGACATCTCCTTATCACTTGATCTGAACCCATCTTCCATAAGTAGGGATCGTCCCAAAAATAGTATTTGGCCTCGCTCTTGATTTTCATCTTCTGGGCCCGGGAAACGTCCTACGAACTGGGTACCTCTCCCGTGACTAAGTAATTTGTCAGGTCGGCGAACCAAGGCTCTGCATTCAGGTGGGACTCCCCTCTATCCGAGTCTCCTGGGCCAGTTACAACCATCTCTTTCTCATTCAATGGGTCTGGAGGATTCTCCTGTATAGTAGAGATGCTCCTCGGGGAATGCATCTGGTATAGCTTCCTCTGTATCTCCTTGAAAAATCCGGCTCAGATGATCAGCCACCTTGTTCTCTGTTCCCTTCTTGTCTCTTACCTCCCAGTCAAATTCCTGTAAGAGTAGTACCCATCGGATCAACATGGGCTTGGACTCCTTCTTTGGCAATAGGTACTTGATAGCTGCGTGGTCGGTAAAAACTATCACCTTCGACCCTAGTAAGTATGGCCGGAATTTTTTCAAACGAGTACACGACAGCTAACATTTCCTTCTCCGTTGTATCGTAGTTCTTCTGGGCCTGGTTGAGTGTCTTGGAGGCGTAGAAGATCACATAGCTCTTTCCATCAATCCTCTGACCCAGTACCGCTCCGACCGTAAAGTCACTTGCATCATACATAACTTTGAAAGGATGACTCCAGTCAGGCGCTCTGATGATGGGGCAGACACGAGCTTATCCTTTAAGACTTGGAAAGCCTTTTGGCAAGCTTCGTCAAAGCCGAAGTCCACGTCATTTTACAGGAGGCGGGTAAGTGGCTGTGCGATTTTTGCGAAATCTCTGATAAACCGTCTGTAGAAACCTGCATGACGTAGGAATCCCCTCACTTCTTTCTGATTCGTCGGGTGGGGAAGCTTCGAAATAATGTCCACCTTTGCTTTATCCACATGAATTCCACTTTCTGAGACTACGTGACCCAGGACAATCCCCTCTGGCACCATGAAGTGGCACTTTTCAAAATTGAGGACCAGATTCTTATCCTGGCACCTTCTCAACACTAGATCTAGGTTGGCCAGGCAAGAGTCGAAGGAATTCCCATATACGGTAAAATCGTCCATGAACACCTCGATGCACACTTCCAGCAGGTAGGCATTCACAACGGTTCGGAACCGCCGGTTCCGGTTCATGAACCGGCGGTTCACGGTTCATCATATGCATGAACCGAAACCGGCCCGCCAAGGGTCCCCGGCGGTTCCGGTTCCGGTTCACGAGGCGGTTCAAAACCGCCGGTTTTTTGCCTGAACCGACGGTTCAACCGATATTTTAAAAAAATATATTTATAAAAATTGTTTTTTATATTCAAAAACAATTTTTACAAATTAATGAATACAAGAAATTCATAAAAGCCCATATATATTTGATGGGCTTGCCAATTTATGAAACCATTCTTGGTTGTTTCTCTTTTATAGAGACATCCTTGAATGTTTTATATTTCACTTTCGATGTGGGACAAAAACATTCTTGGTAGTTTCTCTTTTATAGAGATATCCTTGAATGTTTTATGTTTCACTTTTGATGTGGGACGGAAACATTCTTGGTTGTTTCTCTGTTATAGAGACATCCTTGAATGTTTTATGTTTCACTTTCGATGTGGGACAGAAACATTCTTGGTTGTTTCTCTTTTATAGAGACATCCTTGAAGGTTTTATGTTTCACTTTCGATGTGGGACAAAAACATTCTTGGTTGTTTCTCTTTTATAAAGATATCCTTGAAAGGTTTATGTTTCACTTTCAATGTGGGACAAAAACATAATTGGTTGTTTCTCTTTTATAGAGACATCCTTGAATGTTTTATGTTTCACTTTCGATGTGGAACAAAATATGTTGAAGTATTTTCTTTTATAACTACATGTTTAGAGCATTGATTCATCTTTTTCCAATGTGGGATACAAAACTTTCTTTTGTCTTCTACTTTTCTTCATGTTTTGTATGATATATATAAACAAAATCATTATTCAAATATATTCTTGATTGATAAAAATAAAGAATTATTGAGAAATATAATTTGTATATAGAAAATATTTATTTGTATATAATTATTGTTAGGTTTATACAATTTGTATAAGAATTATTCTTTTAATGTGTATAATATTATTTATTAGTTAACATATACATAAATTTATAAACATAAGCAAATCATTAATGATAAATAACTAATGAATAATAGTTTATGTAATAATATTTGTTGTTAATTTATAATAATAGAAGATAGAGTATTAATATAGACGAAAAATGATGGACGATCTATCATATTTTTATAAATAATTACTTTTATCCCACATTGAAAGAAAGAGTAACACATCCAAGAATGTGTAACTATAAAAAAGAATAATCCAATACACTCTCTTCCAATTTAAATGCTCAAGTCCAATATTAAGTATTGATATTTTAAAAATCAAAAGGTTTAACTTTAAGTAGTGTTTATTAATTTTTTTTAAATAAAATATATTAAGTATTGATATTTTAAAAATCAAAAGGTTTAACTTTAAGTAGTGTTTATTAATTTTTGTAAATAAAATGTATTCATCATTCTTCGTCCTATATTAATACTCTATCTTCTATTATTATAATTTAACAACAAATATTATTACATAAACTATTATTCATTAGTTCTTTATCATTAATGATTTGCTTATTTTTATAAATTTATGTATATGTTAACTAATAAATAATATTATACACATTAAAAGAATTATTCTTATACAAATTGTATAAACCTAACAATAATTATTATACAAATAAATATTTTCTATATACAAATTATATTTCTCAATAATTCTTTATTTTTATCAATCAAGAGTATATTTGAATAATAATTTTGTTTATATATATCATACAAAATATGAAAAAAAAAGTAGAAGACAAAAGAAAGTTTTGTATCCCACATTGGAAAAAGATGAATGAATGCTCTAAACATGTAGTTATAAAAGAAAATATTTCAACATATTTTGTCCCACATCGAAAGTGAAACATAAAACATTCAAGGATGTCTCTATAAATATATGAAGTTAATTAAAAAAAAAAAAAGGATGTCTCTATAAAAGAGAAACAACCAGGTATATTTTGTCCCACATCAAAAGTGAAACATAAAACATTCAAGGATATCTCTATAAAAGAGAAACTACCAAAGAGAAACTACCAAGAATGTTTTTGTCCCACATCGAAAGTGAAACATAAAACATTCAAGGATGTCTCTATAAAAGAGAAACAACCAAGAATGTTTTTGTCCCACATCGAAAGTGAAACATAAAACATTCAAGGATGTCTCTATAAAAGAGAAACAACCAAGAATGGTTTCATAAATTCGCAAGCCCATCAGATATATGTGGGCTATTATGAATTTCTTGTATTCATTTATTTGTAAAAATTGTTTTTAAATATAAAAAATCAATTTTTATAAATAATTTTTGAACCGCCGGTTCACGGTTCAAGGTATCCCCGACCCTGAACCGGCCCGCCTGAACCGTGAAACTGCCTGCCGGTTCAAACCGCCGGTTCCGGTTCATGAACCGGCGGGCCCGAACCGGCGGTTAACCGTCGGGCCGGTTCGGTTTGTGCATGTCTACCAGCAGGTCTGAAAAGATGCTCATCATGCATCGTTGAAAAGTGTCTGGCGCATTGCACAGTACAAACGGCATCCTCCTATATGCGTACGTCCCAAAGGGGCACGTAAATGTAGTCCTCTCTTGATCTTCCGGGTCCACGTAAATTTGGAAGTATCCGCTGTAACCGTCCAAAAAACTGAAGAACTGCTTACCTGCTAGCCTCTCAAGCATCTGGTCAATGAAGGGTAACGGGAAGTGATCTTTTTGGGTAGCCTCATTCAACTTCCTGTAGTCAATACACATCCTCCAACCTGTTACAAGCCTTGTAGGCACAAGCTCATTCTTTTCATTCTTCACCACTTGTATCCCTGATTTCTTCGACACCATGTGGACTGGGTTCACCCACTCGCTATCTGGGATCGAATAGATGACTCCCAGGGATAGTAATTTCAACACCTCTTTCAAGACCACTTCTCTTATATTCGGATTTAACTTCCTCTATAAATCCCTGTGGGCTTTCGCACCTTCCTCCAGCCTAATGTGATGCATGCAAAGATCAGGACGGATCACTTCCAATAGTCTTCCTTCCTGCTCTTAGGTCATGTTGCTGTTCAAAATTACTGGGAACGTCTCGTTCTCCTCCAGATATGCATACTTGAGGCCCGGTGGGAGGGTCTTCAATTCTTTCTTGGGTGTACTTGTTTCCTGGGGCAAGGGATTCTTTTCTATCGCTTCTATCATCAATCCTTCGGACCTTGGAGCATTTTCCACACTAGCTACTTGGGCTGATTCCCTTGACCTGGGATAATCCAGACTCTTACAAAACTTTACAATCACTTCGGCCAGTTCCTCATCTGTTAACTCAAGAGTGTGCATGGCTTCACACCAACCTGCTACCTCTCTGTCAATAGAGTGACTTAACTCTGAATTGTCCATCTGTTCCGGCATTAATTCAGTCTCAAGATATTCCTGGACCAGGGGGTTAATGTTACTTTTTCCTCTCTTATACTTTACTCTCTCCACTTTAACTCAATACATATCAATTTTTTTAATTCTCGTGTCTAAAAGAAATCCATCACTTGTAGTGGGACGGAGAGAGTAGAAAATAAACAAAGATAAATAAAATAATAGATAAATACTCCTCCTATGACTAAGAGGCCATCCTCTAAAAAGGCCACAACATAAGTAGTTGAACTAAACTTCATTTCAGAACACCGCAAAAGTACAGAGCAAAGCCTTATCTATAACACCTAGATAAAAGACTCCAACTTCAATAAAACTAAAAGCTAAATACTACTATTTAACTCTAGGATATAAGCTTATCTCTAACAAACTAATAGTAACAATTACATAAGTAATGCTATCTCCGCTAGCACGGGTTTTAAGAAATGTAAAGAAAAGTGATTGGATAAAATTACTGGAATGTGGGTCATATTTTTATATATTAGGTTTATAATTAAATATAAGTTGAATGTGGAGTCCATTTACCAAATTTAGTTAAAGATAAATGAGACGTGTATTTGTGGACTGACCGAAAAGGAAATATGAGACAAGTAATTGTGGACAGAAGGAGTACTTGATTTCCTTCTTTTGCATGAATTAGATTCTTTGTCAGGGGTTTTGAAGGCTGGATGTAGAAGGTCTTAATCTTATTATTGTCATTGTCTTAAATTAAGAATCTTATTATTGTCTCAATCTTATTATTATCACTGAATCTTGTACTCCCTCCCTCCCATTAAAATAGAGACATTCGGAATGGCACGGATTTTAATGCATAATTGGTAAAGTATGAGAGAGATAGAAAGGAAAAGTTATTGGAGTATGTTAGTGAAGAATGGGATCCACCTCATAAGAGAGAGAGAAGTTACCAAAATAGAAGTGGATAGGACGGACCAAAATGGAAAGAGTGTCTATTTTTATGGGATGGAGGGAGTATTAGTGGTAGGTATTGAAAGTTTAGCATTTTCAAACAATGTGCCTACTGATTACTTTGTTTGGCAGAATGCTACCAAGTGTCTTATCAGAGTTTTCCAGCAGATTGGCCCAGATTCAACTGCATTGTATGTTCTGCCAAAACTAAAGGAGTTATTTGACGAGTTTGCTTTTTCTCAGAAGAACACATATTCTGTTAATTTGACTGGGAACATGTCAGGGTCTAAAGTGAAAGTGGGTGAGGAAGATTGCATTGAAAACCGAATGGACTTCGTGTGAGTCTCTGTCTCCTTCTAATAAATTGTTGATTAAAGATGCCGATGCGTAAGCTTAGATACAAGTATAAGAAAGTGACTCTCGGCAGGTTACTTTTATATCCTCAATTTGCTTCTCTACTTGGAATAGAGAGACTCCGCCAGTGCTGTGCTACATGGTTGCTCATTGAGCAGTTCCTTTTACGACATCATAATTGGAGGGTATGATATTTTTTTCTTACTACTTTTGTTCGTATACTATAATATAATCTAAATTTTTTAGCCATTACCCGAAAATACTGTGTGCCCAAGCTGAAGAGGGAATTTTAACTTATAGTAATCTATTTGTTCAAAGTAGAGCAACTAACCACTAAACCAGTATGGTAATTCTTCAACAAACAGTGCCAGATTTTGAATAACTAATGCTACTAAATCAACTTCTATTATTTACACTTAGACCTTTGTATTTCTGTGGGAATGTGCAGGGGATTCCTATCGAAGTGTTCCAGATATCTCAAGTGGTAGAAGACTCTCTTAGAAGGGCTCAGCATCTGAAAATACATCTGCTAAACTCTTACTCAATGGGGTTGGATGGTCAAGACCACAATCACATGGTAAAAAGAGTACCAAAACCATCACACCGAGTAAAAGTATGTATGAGTTGTACCAGAATCCGGCTGAGAGGATTGGAACAACTTCAAGTTTAGGAGTGCAGGAACCTTGGTATTGGTTTCCTAGTCCTGCATCTAATTGGAATGGGCTTGATTTTGCAACTCGTGTTGGAGGTCTGAAGGTTGAACTTCCTTGGAAAATCAGAGCATCTATCGTACAATCTGTTTGTGCACATCATGGAGCTCTGAGATCTTTTGTTGTTTGTCAGAATGAGTATACTGTTTTCACAGCAGGAGTTGGGCCAGGATTCAAGGGAAATATTCAGAAGTGGGATTTGTCAAGGGTGGACTGCATGTCAAGCTATAATGGTCATGATGAGGTTTGTGTCAGTGATACCGATATGCATCTTAATAGTTTATTAGTTTTTCAACTGTCATTAGTTTGTTAAAGATAAGTTTATCTCTTAGAGCTTTATTTGGATTAGGAGTCTTTGTTTCATTAGGAGTCTAGTATATATCTTTATAGTTTTATTGAAGTTGAACTCTTTTATAGAGTCTCTACAATAGGGCTTTGCTCAGAATTAAAGTTTGGTTCAACTATTTTTGCTGTGGCTTTTTCGGAGGATGGTCTCTTAGTCACAGGAGGAGTATTTAACCTTTACTATATGGATCTTATTTTTTTCGTTCCATGTCTTCTTCCTTGTTATCGTGTCACTTGTACAACATGCTTCGTATGATGAGATATTAGTGAATTCTTATGGTAAGCCCACCTATACTCTGTGTCAAATGGTGTGGTGAACATACCTTGCGGGAGGGAGTATGTAGTATGTACCTTGCATGAGGTAGAACATTGACGGATCAAAGAAGGCGATTGAGGATCTGTACGCAGACGTGCGGGGAGACTTCCAGATGGTGCTCACTATATGCAAGCGCATGCAGTGGCACCTTGCCACATGGTCTAACCATCCGCCCCACCATTGCTTGCGAAAGTAGCCCCTGCCCATGTCTTTTCCCATAGAGATTTCAACTTACAATGCAAAAAGTGAACTAGCCACTCTGCTGCAGTCATGCCCTCCGCCACCGCCACCACTACCACCTCAGCGCAGGAAATTCCATTACTTGTGGTTCCATCTCCTGACATTGCGCTAGCACCCCTGCAGTCCAACCCTCCTCAACCACCACCACCACAATTTGGGACAACACCTTAGATCTTGTCACCACAGCCTGCCGCAATCGTGGTTAGTTTTGGTGCAATTGTGCCTCACTGTTCCACAACCACTACCCCAACCATAGACATTGTCGCTACCTCCATTCTATCCATTGTCTTCCATCCAACTGCCCACGCCCAAGGGGCTTTGGCTCATTGTGCAGTTTTTGTTCCTTGCTCTTTTGAAGTTTCAATGGATATAAACATTGATTCATGCTACCAAGCATGAGCCTCTTCGGTCAGTTTTCACTGCAGCCTTGAGGCAAGGCTGTTTCGACAGCAGGAGTAATGATACTAATATGAATCTTACTAATTTATGAGTTATTTAGATGCCATTAATTTTTATGCTAAGTTTATCACTTAGACATTTTTTTTGTTTTCGCGTCTTTGTTTGACCAGGAGCCTAGTATTTATCTTTTAGAGTTTTATTCAAGTTGCAATCTTTTATAGTCTTATAAGGCTTTGTTCCCTAGTTTTGCATTATTCAGAAATAAGGTTGGGTTCAGCTATTTTTTTGTGGCCTTTTCGAGGAGTATATATCTTTTATTATATTATTTGTTTATATTTCGTTCAACCTCTTCTTCGTTGTTATCATATCAATTTTGGGATGTGCTATTAGAAATGGGCCACTCACCCCTTAAAAGGCCTTATAAGGGAGAGGGTTATCCATACTTATATACAGGAGCTAGGATCGTTACCAAGTCGATAAGGGACAAGATATTAGGAATTTTAACAGTTACTTTTTTGTGTTATAACTTGATATCTAGACAACAACTAAGAGGTCAACCATTATGCAACATGAATGCAGCATTAACTTCTTCAATCTGTGTATTCACAAGTTTCCATTTCTACTTTCTTTTCCTTATTCAAGCCTTTAAAATAAATAACCTGAAATCTGTAGTGTAAATTATTTTGAAGTAAACACAACCAATCCCTAAACCCTGAACTATTGAAAATTCGCATCCTTTCCACAGTAACCGGTTTATAAAAGACAATTGAACTACATGCTCCCAGATTCCATCTAGT
Organism: Salvia splendens; assembly: GCF_004379255.2. Classification (NCBI taxonomy): domain Eukaryota; kingdom Viridiplantae; phylum Streptophyta; class Magnoliopsida; order Lamiales; family Lamiaceae; genus Salvia; species Salvia splendens. The sequence continues at coordinate 29,866,571 of NC_056046.1, forward strand.
TCCAATTTTCTCTGCCTGGATGAGATATGGTGTGTGCATTTTCTGTTTATCCTGCTTCCTTTTTCCAGATGGTTCTGTTGTCAAATTATGTGTAAAATTGCCATATGTCTATTTTGGATTGCATTGTCGTTTACCTGTAGAGTTAATATTAACTATTCTTGGTAGGATATGTTCTTTGTTGTGAATTTTGCTTAAGATTCTACACATTATTTAATGCATAATGGTTGGAATGATGGTTGACATTTGCATGGACTGTTACAGAGTTGCTTCATCTAATAAACTCCTTTAGCTTTGGTGACCCATGTGAATCTTAAAAAGACACTTGCTAGCTGGAAATTCTTATGCCTCTGTTACTGCCTAATTCCTTTGACAGGTTGTAAATGACATTTTTGATTTGGCATCCTCTGGACGTGTAGCTTCTTGTGATGGAATAGTACATATATGGAATGGACAGACTGGAAGACTGATTTCCATGTTCTTTGAACGGTCTTTGGCATCCTCGACACAATTGGCAGAAAGATATGAAGATAACATGCTTCATTTTAATCCATTACCAAGTGGAATGCTAAGTAGTGCTTTTCACGGGAATTCTTACACTACTATGGACTTTCTGGGGTTCAGTGATAGACTTATTGTGGGTACTCGAAATGGATCTCTAAGGTACTTGAATAATTTGACCACAAATTCACGTTGTATCCACCACATTCTTATCTAATTGACTATTTTGGGCACATATTCATTGATGTCAATCAAGGTCAGAAACTTCATCTATGGAGGAGTGAATCTGTTGATTCTGGTTTCCCTCCCCTTATATCATCCATTTGCTCGTCTAGCTCTAATAGAATGTCTCCCGAGGAAAGTATGGCATTTCCGTCGTGGATTGCGGCTGCGTCCAGCACTGGGCAATGTAGGCTGTTTGACTTGAGAAGTGGAAAGATTATTTCTTCATGGCAGGCTCATGATGGATACGTGACAGAGGTATGGACTGGTATGAGTATCCAAATGCTTAAAAGATAATAGTGTTTTGACATGAGATTTTGAATTGTTGCAGTTGGCTGCAACTGGAGATTATCAGCTTGTTTCTAGTTCTCGAATATGGGATTTGAGAAGGTAATCCTTGAGCTTAAGTAATTGTGTTGCTTACAGTAAGATGTTGTTTGCTTAGGGGTATAGCTAATGTATGTTGATAGGAATTGGAGCGCGGAACAGAGAGTATTCAGAGGATACAGCGACGGGGTTTCTGGTTTCTCTGTGTGGGGGCAAAACATAATCTCAATATGTAGAAATAAAATCGGCCTTTCTTCTTTACAAAGCCCGGCCAATGAAGTAAATCTCTCTCTCCCTCTCTCTCTCTGTGTGTCTCTGGTGATGGATTTGATTTGATTAGTATGTAATGCAACAGGATGGGCAGTATCGTGCGAGCCTTCAGCATGTGTACATGGCAGATGAGGAAGCAAAGAATGCATCGATGCTGTCCGCAATTACTATTCTACCCTTTTCGCTCCTTTTTCTTCTAGGAACAGAAGACGACTATTTGAAAATTTGTTGTTAGTACCATTTTCATATACGAAACACCCTGGCCTCGTATTTATTAGGAATTTCTGAGCCCACAGCCTACTTTTATCGTGTACAAAATTGTAAAACAACAACTAAGAAAACTACATTTATTGTTATTCACTACTTGAGTTAAACACAATTATTTTGAATATTTTTGGGAATTTTGTTACGACTTTACCACGTGATTTCCCTATCTTAGCTCGTAACACACAAATCCACCAATACTTCAGCGAATTCACATGCAATAAGCAACACAATAATGATCGAATAAGAGAAATGTATTGATCGAAGTTCAATCGGAACGATTACAACAATAATGCGTAAGAAAGTAAGATAAACGCTCTAGATCCACGATCTAAGCACAACAACACTCATCATTCAACAACACATGAAATGGCTGTGACTTCTCTCTTTTATACTTTGCTCGTCATGCATCTCGCGCGTCTTTTCCACGTCTTCTCCACGTCACCTCTACTTATCACGTGTTCACACCCTTTCCACGTCACTCCCACCACGTCACACCGCCACCTCAGCATTTTACTTAAGATGTCGCATGCACCAATTATTGATCTAGCATGGCTTATTAACTCTTCACTACTTAAGTTATTGCATGCATGTATGGTAGCATATAGTATAGTCATGCATGCAACAAATTTCACTTAATTATATTGCGCTTTTATGTTTATGATTCTTACCTTCGACCAAAAATGAAGGAGAAACAAGAGAATTATTGCGCTTTTATGTTTATGATTCTTACCTTCGACCATCGTCGTTGGGGTTTTGCAAAAACTGAATTAGTTTATATTTCCTCCGTTTCAAGAAATATGACCTCTTTATTAAGCAGTACAGGTTTATGCAGCTTTATTTTGTTTATCAAATATAACTATTGCACGGAAGTACATGTGTGGGACAATCCAACTTAACTCATTTTTATGGGCTGAGGAAATAATACTCTATAATGAAAGTAAGAACATGAGTTGTGTATTTTCTCATGGGCTTTGGCCACAACAGGCGACACGCATGACAGCGAACACGACGACATGGCCCTTTCAATCTCACTCTCTCTAATTAATTAATGTGTCACACGGGGGCTATAAACTTATTTATAAGACGACATGGCCCTTTCAATCTCTCTCTATATCATTAATTAATGTCTCAAACGATGGGGCTATAAGCTTAGAAATGTAATCAAATACAAACTTTAAATATTGTAAAAACCCTAAATGGTGATCTGGACCGTTAGAAAATGTCAATAGATGAAAAAATAGTAGCAACAGAAAATGTCAACATAGTCTCAACGGTTGATGCTGTGTTGATATTGTGTTGACATTTTCTATTACTACTATTTTGTCATCAGTTGATATTTTTTAACGATCCAGAGACTGAGTAACCAACCCGTAACCCTTAACCCTTTCAACCGAACAATTCGCTGAATTCATGAGACTGAGTATGTCTCAGAAAAACCCAAACCAGCAGCCTTCATCTGTTGAATCACTAGGCGAGGTGCGCCTGGCAGAAAAACTCAACGGGGATAACTATCCCTTATGGGCGAAACTGATGAGAAGGGGGATCCGTGGGAAAGGTCTGGCATCTGACATAACTGGAGTTACAGATCCTCCCCCACCAACAGAACCAAACTACAACCGATGGCAACAGCGTGATGATTGCTTCTTCAACTGGATCATAAACAACATCGACGCCAGCCTCGTCAATGAGGTCTCCGATTCCTTTGACAGGTGTAAATGACATTTTTGATTTGGCATCCTCTGGACGTGTAGCTTCTTGTGATGGAATAGTACATATATGGAATGGACAGACTGGAAGACTGATTTCCATGTTCTCTGAACGGTCTTTGCATCCTCGACACAATTGGCAAAAGATATGAAGATAACATGCTTCATTTTAATCCATTACCAAGTGGAATGCTAAGTAGTGCTTTTCACGGGAATTCTTACACTACTATGGACTTTCTGGGGTTCAGTGATAGACTTATTGTGGGTACTGGAAATGGATCTCTAAGGTACTAGAATAATTTGACCACAAATTCACGTTGTATCCACCACATTCTTATCTAATTGACTATTTTGGGCACAGATTCATTGATGTCAATCAAGGTCAGAAACTTCATCTATGGAGGAGTGAATCTGTTGATTCTGGTTTCCCTCCCCTTATATCATCCATTTGCTTGTCTAGCTCTAATAGAATGTCTCCCGAGGAAAGTATGGCATTTCCGTCGTGGATTGCGGCTGCGTCCAGCACTGGGCAATGTAGGTTGTTTGACTTGGAAGTGGAAAGATTATTTCTTCATGGCAGGCTCATGATGGATATGTGACAGAGGTAATGGACTGGTATGAGTATCCAAAATGCTTAAAAGAATAGTGTTTTGACATGTAGAATAAATCGGCTTTCTTCTTTACAAAGCCCGGCCGATGAAGTAAATCTCTCTCTCCCTCTCTCTCTGTGTGTCTCTGGTGATGGATTTGATTTGATTAGTATGTAATGCAACAGGATGGGCCGTATAGTGCGAGCCTTCAGCATGTGTACATGGCAGATGAGGAACAAAGAATGCATCGTTCTGTCCGCAATTACTATTCTACCCTTTTCGCTCATTTTTCTTCTAGGAACAGAAGACGGCTATTTGAAAATTTGTTGTTAGTACCATTTTCATATACGAAACACCCTGGCCTCGTATTTATTAGGAATTTCTGAGCCCACAGCCTACTTTTATCGTGTACAAATTGTAAAACAACAACTAAGAAAACTACATTTATTGTTATTCACTACTTGAGTTAAACACAATTATTTTGAATGTTTTTGGGAATTTTGTTACGACTTTACCACGTGATTTCCCTATCTTAGCTCGTAACACACAAATCCACCAATACTTCAGCGAATTCACATGCAATAAGCAACACAATAATGATCGAATAAGAGAAATGTATTGATCGAAGTTCAATCGGAACGATTACAACAATAATGCGTAAGAAAGTAAGATAAACGCTCTAGATCCACGATCTAAGCACAACAACACTCATCATTCAACAACACATGAAATGGATGTGACTTCTCTCTTTTATACTTTGCTCGTCATGCATCTCACGCGTCTTTTCCACGTCTTCTCCACGTCACCTCTACTTATCACGTGTTCACACCCTTTCCACGTCACTCCCACCACGTCACACCGCCACCTCAGCATTTTACTTAAGATGTCGCATGCACCAATTATTGATCTAGCATGGTTTATTAACTCTTCACTACTTAAGTTGTTGCCTGCATGTATGGTAGCATATAGTATAGTCATGCATGCAACAAATTTCACTTAATTATATTGCGCTTTTATGTTTATGATTCTTACCTTCGACCAAAAATGAAGGAGAAACAAGAGAATTATTGCGCTTTTATGTTTATGATTCTTACCTTCGACCATCGTCGTTGGGGTTTTGCAAAAACTGAATTAGTTTATATTTCCTCCGTTTCAAGAAATATGACCTCTTTATTGAGCAGTACAGGTTTATGCAGCTTTATTTTGTTTATCAAATATAACTATTGCACGGAAGTACATGTGTGGGACAATCCAACTTAACTCATTTTTATGGACTGAGGAAATAATACTCTATAATGAAAGTAAGAACATGAGTTGTGTATTTTCTCATGGGCTTTGGCCACAACAGGCGACACGCATGACAGCGAACACGACGACATGGCCCTTTCAATCTCACTCTCTCTAATTAATTAATGTGTCACACGGAGGCTATAAACTTATTTATAAGACGACATGGCCCTTTCAATCTCTCTCTATATCATTAATTAATGTCTCAAACGATGGGGCTATAAGCTTAGAAATGTAATCAAATACAAACTTTAAATATTGTAAAAACCCTAATGGTGATCTGGACCGTTAGAAAATGTCAATAGATGAAAAAATAGTAGCAACAGAAAATGTCAACATAGTCTCAACGGTTGATGCTGTGTTGATATTGTGTTGACATTTTCTATTACTACTATTTTGTCATTAGTTGATATTTTTTAACGATCCAGAGACTGAGTAACCAACCCGTAACCCTTAACCCTTTCAACCGAACAATTCGCTGAATTCATGAGACTGAGTATGTCTCAGAAAAACCCAAACCAGCAGCCTTCATCTGTTGAATCACTAGGCGAGGTGCGCCTAGCAGAAAAACTCAACGGGGATAACTATCCCTTATGGGCGAAACTGATGAGAAGGGGGATCCGAGGGAAAGGTCTGGCATCTGACATAACTGGAGTTACAGATCCTCCCCCACCAACAGAACCAAACTACAACCGATGGCAACAGCGTGATGATTGCTGCTTCAACTGGATCATAAACAACATCGACGCCAGCCTCGTCAATGAGGTCTCCCAATACGAAACGACCTACGACTTGTGAGATGGTATGGCCACAACGTATGGAAGCGGCGCCGACCAATTCTAGTTTCAGACCTGCACAGACAAGCATACAACATCAAACAAGAAGACTTATCACTGGAGAGTCTATGCGAAAAACTTAAAGATCTCTGGATTTCAATCGACACCAGGGATCCAAACCCGATGGACACTCTGTCCAGCAAAAATACAACCGGAACACATAGAGGCACAGATTGTACCAGTTCGTATGGGCATTAGATGACCACAAATACGACAAAATCAAGAGAGAGATCCTAAATATGGATCCAATTCCGACAGCAAGGAAGGCATACGGACTAGTCAGACGAGAGTCTGTCAACGAGAAGTTACTCAACCCAGAAACCAAGGAATCTGGAACCGGAGTAGGCCTCGCCGTATTCGACAGAAATCGAGCACCCACATCACAACACTACCAACCACCGAGAAATCCTGGCTACCGAAAGGAAGAAGACAAGAGCAAATTAGTATGCAGCCACGGTGGAGGGAAGAACCACACCAGGGATATGTGTTTCCACATCCACGGGTTCCCAGAGTGGTGGGAAGAGATGAAGAAGGCGAGGCAGGCCCGGAATGCAGGCTGAAACGGCGAAGGCGGAAGAGCCTCAGCAGCCATTGCTCTCGACCGCGCCACCTAAATCGAAAATCCAGCGAGCGGCAGCGGCGGCAACAGTAGCGGCGGTGAGTTCAGAACCAAGGAGAAGCACACAATTGCATCCGTCTCCGTAGCGAGGACATGGTCAGAAGGTAAAATATCGCCAATCGGAGACCTCGCCGGCGGTGGTAGCGGCGAAGGAGGGGCGGAAGGAGAAGCTAGGGTTTTCAAAAAAATCCCTAAATACTCCCATCTTTCCGAAACCACAAACCCACCCCCCAAAAACCCAAAATTCCAGAATCGACCCCGAGATGAAATAGCCTCCTAGATTCCACCCCTATATTATCCTAAATACCAAATTGACCCCCACCAGATACAAAACTCCCAAACCACACCCCAAACTTCCATAAAATTCCAGATTAAACCCGAACTTGCAAAGACCTTGCAAATTACACCTCAGCCTTCCGTAATTGTAGAATATCAGCCCTCCATACCCTGTCGGAACTCCTTTGACGCCTTAGCATGTTCCTCTACATCCATTTCAGGCCCGAAAGACCCTCACTGGATTTTTGACTGTGGGGCGATAGATACAATTTTGTTCGAAGCCTCAGATTTTGTATCTATCACCACTTCCAAAAAATCCTATGTCCAAACCACCAGTGGGGACCTAGAACAAGTTATGGGGACAGGCACAATAAACATTTGGCCCACTCTATGCCTCTCTAATTGTCTTTTATGTCCCATCATTATCACATAAGCGTTTATCCATTAGTCATGTGACTAGAGAGCTGAACAGTAAATTAGTAATGCAACCTCAATTTTGCATGTTACAGGATATCAAGACGGGGACGATAGTTGAGTGTGGCGCTGAGCGATGCGGACTGTACTATGTGGACGAGATAGCCCAACAGAGTGCTGCGATGATGCTGACTCCCGGACCGACAGACAGACAGGCTTGGCATCGTCGGTTAGGGCACCCATCTTTAGGATATTTTTGCCTACTTTTTCCTGAATTAGCTACTTCTTTGAGCTCTTTTCAATGTGATACTTGTGTGTTGGCCAAAAACCATAGATATTCTTTCAAGTTGAACAATACGAGAATACCAATTTAAGAGTACTACCGGGGCATATCTCGTCTTGCAAAAAGAGGACTCCTCGACTCGGCTAAACTATTGTTTGCAGTTTACTGTTTCGTTTTCTACTTTGTAATTTCGTTTCAGTTTGGTCTTTTGTATTCCTTCTTTTGGGTTGTATTACGCCTGGTTTATCCCTTGTAATCTAGAAACCAACAAAAGCTGCTGGAATTATAATTCAAAATAAAAGGCTTAGTAAATGAAGATCATAGATTAACATTAAACCATGGAATCCATAAATTATTCAAATATTTCACAAACCAGGAGCACATAAGACTTTTAGTTACAAATCCTCCTTTTGCTTTAGTTCATTCTGATGTTTGGGGTCCTGCTCCTATCACTAGGGGACAAGGTTTTCGTTACTTTGTACTTTTTATTGATGATTACTTCCGCATGACCTGGATCTATTTTTTGAAATATAAACATGAAGTGTTTGATAAGTTTGTAGATTTCTATAACCTTATTCAAACTCAGTATAACCACACAATCCAGATCCTTAGATCAGACAATGGGGGGGGAATTTTTCAATAATAAAATGCAAGACTTCTTTTGGATAAAAGGACTAGTCCACCAAACCTCGTGTGCATATACTCCGGAACAAAATGGGGTAGCCGAAAGAAAAACACCGTTACATCCTTAATATTACCCGAGCCCTCTTAATTGAATCCAAAACACGAAAATCCTTTTGGCCCGAAGCTATAGCTACCACAGTCTATCTCATAAATCATCTACCTACCGGGATACTTAACTTTAAAACACCCTTAGATACCTTTTCCCAGCACTTCGAAATCCCATCATCTTTATTCCGTGAGCCCAGAGTTTTCAGATGCTCGGTCTTTGTCCATATTCCTAAACACGAACGTTTTAAATTTGATCCCTGCGCCCTCAAATGTGTCTTCCTTGGCTATGGAAAAAATCAAAAAGGTTACCGATGCTATGACCCAAAAACTCGTCGGATGCACACCACCATGAATTGTGGTTTTGTGGAGGGGAAATCCTTATACGGCCAATCTAGTAGTCAGGGGGAGATACAACATTCAGACAATAGTCCAAACAATGACCTCCTAGATTGACTACCAGATATTGAAAACCACCACTTAGGGGGAGAGCCACATCCAGGGGAACACCCAACAAGGGGAGAGTCATAGCCAAGCCCTGTTACAGACGTTTGTCCACCTAAGGAAGTTAGCGGCACCGCCGGATAGTCAAGTCCTGTAATACAGAACGAAGAACAAAGTGACACTGACCAGCTGTCAACTCCGCCTTCGATTCTTGAGGTAAACAGTTCAGATTTTGATAATATACCTTCGGACGCACTAATCTTGATAGGGGAAATAATGAGGAGTGTGGAGCTAGTGGAAGAAGTGGAGATACAGGAGATCCATACAAGTTTCCCCCGAGGAGGAAGTGGAAATACGCAGTATCCAATATTGCTCAAAGTCACCTATCCGAAATGGCCCTGGCCTTCGAAGCTGCTATATGAGGAAGAAGACATTCCACAGTCATTTGAGAAGGCCAACAAACATAAACATTGGAGAGAAGCCATGAAGAAGGAGATAGATGCCCTAGTAAAGAATGGCACATGGGAGAAATGTAAGTTGCCAAAAGGAAAGAAGCCAATTGGATGTCGGTGGATATTCACCATAAAAAGAAGAGCAGATGGTTCAATCAAGAGATACAAAGCGAGACTCGTGGAAAAAGGATACACTCAAGTGTATGGAGTGGATTATGAAGAGACAATCTCCCCATTTGCGAAGATAGATAATGTGCGAGCACTACTATCTGTAGCAGTGTGCAAAGACTGGCCACTACACCAGTTCGATGTGACCAACGCCTTCCTCCATGAAGAGCTAGAAAAGAACAAGGAAGTGTACATGGAGGTTCCACCAGGATTCTCCGAAGAATTTGGAGCAGAGCTCGCAGACAGGGAAAGGTACCAACGGCTTGTCGGAAAACTCATCTATCTCTCACATACTAGACCCGACACCACGTATGCCGTGGAAATTGTGAGTCAGTTCATGCACCAACCTCAAGCTAATCACATGGAGGCCGCATTGAGGATCGTGCGTTATTTGTAAAGTACTGTAGTATTCCTAGCAAAGAGAGAAGACTTGGAGATTGATGGAAGGGGCACCAAACCCCAACAATTGGTATCAGAGCCAATTTTTTACTCTGATTATGTGGAATAATTTTATGTTATTTGAGTTGCTTGAATGCATTAAGAAAATTACATAGGTTCAATTGATATCAAATTCACGTGAGTTTGAATAAACAAATATGTAATTTTATTTCAGTACGCTTTTGAATTAAATTATTTGAATGAGATTCAATTTGTAATGATGATCACGAGGGAAATTCATGGTGGCTGCCTTTATTGGTTGATCATGGAGAATCAACGACTCCACAATGTTTTTGAGTGGGAGACCGGACTGCGTTCGCGAAGGAAATCCGAGGGGCAGCTGCTGCAACGCAGAGACAGCAACCCCAGCGGTGGGACATCGACGCAGCAGCGTCGGAGATGTCCAGCAGTCACGATGGCAGTTCAGCGCGGAGAGGCAACAACGCAGCAGCCGCTGCGAAGGGAGCATCGCAGCAGCGAAGGCGAAGCGTGACAGAAACTGTCGGCAAAGGCGGCTGATCGCGCAGCCGCGCCGGCGGAGAGGCAGCGACGGAGCAGCGAGACAACAGCAGCACCGCGAAGGTGGCTGCGCTGCAGCAGCGGTGATCGGGCGGCGGCAGGTGCGACGACGCAGCGACAGCAGCGTCGGTATCCCGCAGTGCAGCGCCAGCAATCCGACGATGACGCACTCCAGCAGCCGAGGACGGCGGTCTGCCATGAGCGGCGCCGGCGGCTACGGAGAGCAGCGGCTGTGATTCGAGTGGGAGCCTTTCGCGGGTAGTTTCCCGGACTCGAGTTCTACGTCGCTTGGCCTCGTTCAGTCAATTCTCTTTCCAAAATTGATTAGGGTTTCCAAATCCTTGGAATTAATTTTGGAAACAATTCAAGATTAATTTGGAAATAAGATTTGAATATATATTTTTGTGGATTTTATATATTATATGAGATTTAATTGTAAATTAAATCATGGATTAATTATATTCTTTCCTTATTTTATGGATATATATGGATTTTACTCCTAGATGAATCCAAGTAATATTTGGAAAGTAATAATCTAATTTTTATCATATGGATTTAATGTATTTATTTCTAGACGAATCCTAGTTGGATTTAGATAATGATAATATTATTTTATTCTTATCCTATGAATTTATAGGAATTTATTCATATACGAGTTCTAGATGGATTTGGATAGTGATAATATAATATATTATTCTTATCCTATGAATTTATATGGATTTATTCATATATGAGTTCCAGATGAATTAGAATATTGATAATATAATATTATCTAATTCTATGGATTTATATGGATGTATTCCAAGTTAAATCCTAGATGGGTTATGATTAATATTAATATTAATTTATTTTTTTCATATGGATTTGAGTAGATTTAATTCTATTAAGACAAATCCTAGATGGATTAGAATAACTATTAATCCAAGTTATCCTCATCTTTTGGATTTATATCCTAGATAGATTAGGATATTAATTAATATATAAGAAAATCCTTATTTAATTGGATTTAGATAAATTTATTTATCTAGAAAATCCTAAGTAATGTTTGATATATTCTAGTTGTCTATTCTAAATAGAATTGAGATTGATATAAATCTTGGTTGATAGGATTTTAGTTTTATCTAATGGATTATGATGGAATTGTTTCTATCTAGTAATATCCGAGTACGATATAAATAATGATAATCCTAGATCAACGTTATCTTGAATTGTAGGATTTGATTTTATCGAAATAAAATCTAGAATAATCCTAAATGGATTTAGATAGTTAACTCTATCTTGATAAATCCTAAATGAATTTGGATAATTTCTATCCAAGACAAAATTTAATTATTTAATTGAATCTCCCTTGACTAGATTAAATAATTGTTGTTTATTATCCAATGTGTTTAAATGCCATGCAATAAATGAAATTATCTGTTTATTTGGTGTTTATCTTTTTAAGTGGATTATCTGTTTTATCTACTTATGTGATAATAATGCAAAAACCATATAAAATATCTAAGCGATAATTACAACAAGTGCGTTGTATATGGTCTCCATCGATTGGTTTGTCAATTTATGAAGCTAGTTTCTAATATTATCACCACCCATTATGTGTTGTTGTTGTTGACATAAATAATATAGGTCGTTGACATGAAAATATTTGTTGTTGACATTAATTATTGGTAAAATGCTGTTGTTGACATAACAGTTGACATAAATAACGTTTGTTGTTGACATCATAGTTGACATAAATAACATTTGATGTTGACATCGCGTGAAAATGACAATTATGCCCCCTAGTTGACATAATGTCTGCATAGTTGAAATCGCGCGAAATTTGTAATGAGTGACTGAAAATGCATCTCAATTTTCAAATAAGCTAAAAAATCTCAACCTAACAAGACCCCATATAATGTCAACTACATGTATCTACATATATTATATGTAAAACGTTGTTGTTATTGTTGACATAAATAATATAGGTCGTTGACATGAAAATATTTGTTGATGACATTAATTATTTGTAAAATGTTGATGTTGACATAACAGTTGACTTAAATAACATTTGTTGTTGACATCATAGTTGACATAAATAACGTTTGTTGTTGACATCGTAGTTGATATAATGTCTGCGTAGTTGACATCGCGCGAAAATGACAATTATGCCCCCTAGTTGACATAATGTCTGCATAGTTGACATCGCGTGAAAATTGTGAATGAGTGGCTGAAAATGCATCTCAATTTTCAATTAAGCTAAAAAATCTCAACCTAGCAAGACCATATATATATATATATATAGGAAAATGATCAATACAAAACTTGATCTCAATACAAAATCCAGACCAAATCCTGACCATGAGATTTGACAATCCAATGGTCAATAATTAAATAAAAACACGGAGGGTCATTGTAAAGCAGTTTTAGTTCATATTATAAACTTTGGATTTGAGGTCATGTTAAGATCATTTCATGTCATCCTTACTATAATGACGTAAAAATAAGCTTACAATGACCTAAAAATGACTTTTGTATGCTTAGTTCTGCATTTTTGTATTAAGAATGGTTTTGCATGGATCAAAACATATATATATATATATCTTTATAAAATAAGAAAAAAAGTCTCACTAATAAATTCTCAAACTATTACTATCAAGGGATAATATTTTTTCTATTTTTTCTTTTACATGAATAGAATAGTACTCCTTCCGTTTCACTATAGTTGAGTCATTTTATCATTTCGGGAAGTTTCTTCATAGTTGAGTCATTTCCTTATATGGTAACTTTTTTCTCTCTCTTACTTTACTCTCTCTTACTTTATTCTCTCTACTTTATTCACTTTATACATTATTCTCTCTACCTTTTCCTCTCTCTTACTTTTTTATCTATTTATTTAACACACCCAACATTACTTTCTAAAACTCCGTGCCGAAATGTTTCGCCTCAACTATAGTGAAACCGAGGGAGTAATATGATTACTTTTCAATGTGTAAAATATTACTTCTATTATATTAAGAGGTCAATATACTTTTATATGTCTATATTGCACACAACACACCTATTCTATGATTGCAATTTCCATATTTAATAGTAATAGTATATTAATGCTACTTTCCATGAATAATGGATGTTTATTTTGTGAAAGTTTTATTGAATTGGTGTTTAATTGATGTGGCATTACAGATTTTTTTATTTCCATTTGTCAAGGAATTATTGGTAAGGTACACCAAGTCACTATGTCAACTTGGTATGGAGGGATCTTGGAATTTTTACACCCAAAAAGTCATAACCAACATTTAAACTATGGAAAGATACAATTTTTATTTCTTCCCACTATTCGTCAAACAAAAACAATACCAATATATTCCAATGAGATCATCTACACAATGTTTTATCATACGTCAATAAAAAATTAAGGGCCCGAATTTAAATCAAGACGTAAATAAAAAATTATATTCGAACAAGAAGAAAAATTAATTTCAACAAGAAAAATTTCACTAAAAAAAACATAGTTACAGAATCTAGTATAGAGCTCCTGCTTCTTCATACGGATAAGCATGTAAGGATCGCAGGATAAATAGAGATTCTTCACCAAAAGGGTGTCGTCGCAGATTTTTTTATTTCCATTTGTCAAGGAATTATTGGTAAGGTACACCAAGTCACTATGTCAACTTGGTATGGAGGGATCTTGGAATTTTTACACCCAAAAAGTCATAACCAACATTTAAACTATGGAAAGATACAATTTTTATTTCTTCCCACTATTCGTCAAACAAAAACAATACCAATATATTCCAATGAGATCATCTACACAATGTTTTATCATATGTCAATAAAAAATTAAGGGCCCGAATTTAAATCAAGACTAAAAAAAACATAGTTTACAGAATCTAGTATAGAGCTCCTGCTTCTTCATACGGATAAGCATGTAAGGATCGCAGGATAAATAGAGATTCTTCACCAAAGGGTGTCGTCGCAACCGCTGGGAATTTTGAGCTGAATTTTTGGAAGTACTAAGCGACATATCGGATTCTTTCACGGATGTTTTGACATAGTTGTTAGTATCACTTCTTGTTGATAATTTCCTCACCCATTTTGGCTTTTGGCGTTAGTTCTGGGAAATTCTGGTGTTCAGCTTCATTGTTTATATCTGAAAAGCCCTAGAAAAGCTCTTGGCCCGCACTCTTCTTCTAGACTTTTCCAGTTTCGAACAAGAGCTGCAAATTAATGGAGTAGAAGTTTTGGGTTGTGTGTTGTAGCTGCAAATTTAGAAAATTCATAAAAAAAGAGTAATGATATTTATAAAAATATATGAGTATGTATAAATTTATTAAAAATATATATCCTTCAGGGTATTGAGGGTACTTTCGTCCAAAAAACTTAAAAATAGTAAAAAAAACTACTTCGATTGATATTAACTCATAGTTAACGGACCTCAAATGATATTTTTAAAGTTCACGGATCTAAAATGATACATTGACAAAGTTTGTGGACCAAAAAGGATGTTCCTTCTTCTCTATAATAGGCAGGGCTATTTTCGTCAGCACCCATTTAATAAAAAAACAAAATTAACACCTAAATCCCTAACCAGCCGCAATTATTCAACACTAAACACTTAAAAAAAGATCCAATTACGTGGGCCCCACCAGGCCATATTAAGGAAACTGAACGGGTCTCAGTGTGTTTTTTTTATTTATGACTTTACACTTCCACATCAAGTCATTGACAAATTATCATCCTCGCATTTCATATCCACATATCACATCGCAATGCAGTTCAAAAGAACACATCACAAAGTCTCATGTTCTTGAAACTCGCACTTTTCAAAATTTTCACATCGCACGAACATTTTCCCACCTTGTATCTCCCAAATGTTCGAAAAATTTGACACACAATCATCATAAAAATTTGGGACTTCACCCATTTTCACAAAAGTTCAAAAGTCTCACTTTTCTCAACATCATCAAAACAATTCATTTTCCTCATTTGAAAATCGATAGTACCTCTTTTCGTGATTGAGCATGACGTGTCGGGTGTTGAGCCATCGATAAATGAATTCGTTTAGTCTAAGGATACAAACTAGACCAAGATTGAGAAAGACTCTTGGGTCGAGAGCTTGAAAGAACATAAGCTCTGATACCACTCTGTCACACCCGCCCTTTCTAAGGATAGAAAGAACGGTTTATCACGACTGGGAAGGGATATAAGAAGCGGGGAAGAAAGGGGAATTGAAGTAATATCATACTTAGACAAAAATAGACCGAATAACAATTTATTTAATCATCAAAAAGATTTATCAGAATGATCGAGTTTAAAGTATCTCGGCGCACAACGCATTATTCAAAATAGTAAATTGTGTAAGCGGAAGCAATCAAGAGTAAAAGAATGACACCATGAAGGCACGACTCATTCGGTACACGATAACAAGTAGACTTCAGAGGCTCCACTCAAACCCAACACGACTCATCATAGCTCAACCTGCACATAGGGAAAACACATGCAGGGCTGAGTACTTGAAAAGATACTCAGTGGACAGTTGCCGAAAATATTTACATAAAAATAATTGTCAAGCCAATCTCGAGTGATCTTGGGTTTTAGCTTTCAAAATAACCCAAGTACACAAAAGTGTTTCGTTTCCATAAAAAGTCCGTTGCGCAACCTTTTTCCGTTGTCCATACACTATCCAAACTATCCTCGTGAATCGGGAATGTGGCCACATTCCACGACGGTCACTGGACCGGCCAAATGAATGACAAATAGCACACGTCCCCACATGGTGTACACTAGTCTATGATGGGTTTGCGCCCCACACTTGAACACGAATTCGATTAAACATCTGGCATAACCAGGCAACCAGCAAAAAGCCAGGACAGATAGGTATTCTACAAAATCCAAAACACGGCATGAAAATCATTCATTTCACGTCAAAGAATTTATCATTATTGGGAACAAAGCCCAAAATATTTCTTGAACGGTACTTAAAAGAAAGTCCACCTCGTTCGCTTAACAGATATCACAACTTGAGTATTCCTCTTTCCGGATTAGGGTCTCACGGAACAATTCCCTTTAAACAAATAAAGTAGTAACACAACAATTAGCGCGAGAAAACTACTAACTAGAATTTTTTGCATTCTAATTAAAGTCTTTTTTATCTCGTTTCTTGATTTTCGCGTATTTTCGAGTGTTCGGCGGCCGCCCAAGGCGTCCCGTACGACACCGGTCGGCCGCTCACGCCTAAAATTTCTTCGTTGGCTCCTTGTATTTTCCACGACGATGTTGAAATAAATTCCCCAAAATTATTTAAGTACATAATTACATTATCGCAACATTTCCCTTTGCAAAATTATATTTATTTCAGATTTGGGATTATTCCTGAAATTAATTAAATAATTCCCCACAATTAAATTAAATTATCAGCCCAAGGAATTAAGTTAATTGGCCCAAAACTTAATTATTTCACCCCATCCTTCTTTCTCCAATTTAATATTTGAGGCCCAACTTAATTAAAAGAAGGATCCCAAATCCATATTAACAATAAAAGCTCGGTTTCCCCAAAAAAAAAGAGGGGTTCCCCCCCCCCCCAAAAAAAAAAGAGTGGGTTTTCCCCCCCAAATAAAAGAGGGGTTTCCCCCCCCCAACAAAAAAAAAGAGAGGAGGTTTTCCCTCCTAAAAAAAATGTATGTTTTCCCCCCCAAAACAATCGTTAGTTTCCTCTCCCAAAATAAGTGGTGGTTTTTCCCCCCAAAAAAGTGTGGGTTTTATTCCCTCCAAAAAGGAGAGTTTTTCCCTCCTTTAAAAAAAAGTTGGTCTATAAATAACAGTTTCAATCACTCACAAGATAATCATTCTCTCTCTGTAATTAACTACATGTTCTTTTCTTATTCTCTTTCTTAAATGTTAGTCTCTCTTATTTTTCTTTTACTACTTCTTTGTTTTGTAGGTATTGAAGGTGGAATTTATTTAATTCTTTTTTTTGATCTTTTACTTTTTAGCTTTAAAATGCTAACCATTTCTTATCTTGCAGACAATAAAGGTAAAATATTGTATTTTAATTCTTATAGATTTCGTATTGTTTTATTTAATGTTTAGTGTTTTTTATTCATTAATTATTTAAAAGCTAACTTTTTTTATATTTTGCAAATTATTAAAGGTGAGATCTGTGTATTTTAATTTTGTTGGTTTTAGTATTGTTTCTTTTCCGTTTTGTTTTGTATTTTTATTTTATTAGCCTATCTATTACAAAGATACAAGGTAAAAACAATAAAAAAAAAACTCATTCATTATTTTTACAATATCTTCAAGCGTTTTGCAGAAATCGTCTTTATCTTCTACGCAGAAGTTCGCCAATGTTCACTGCAAATACTGCACAGGGAAAACCAACAGAAGTTAGAACTTTACTTTTTTTAGCCAAAATACATCGATAGTAAATGATTTTAACTTATAGATCTGGATCTAAAAGGAAAACAAAAAATGTTGAATAGAATTACAAAATACGTAACATAATTTTGTTTTTCGCAGGAAGAGCTGAGAATGAGCTAACGCAGTTTGAATTTGAAGATGGAAGGTGGAGAGAATTGAACAGGCGATACCGTAGTTTGATTTTGGAAGATGGTGGAGAGAATTGAAAGGTAGTTCTTTGTTTGTTGTGTAAAGGGATTACTGATAAGGCCCGTTTCATGCATGCATTTTATAGCGAAACTGCGCTAACTCAGCTGACTAACGACCATTTTTGAGCCAGGTGTGTGTAGAATTCACCGGATACCAAAGATCACATCAACTCAGGAGACGAAAACAAAAGTTGGGAAAAGAAGAGGAAAGAGGCGGTTTTGAACTGATCAAGTCATATTTCAACCGGAGCCAGCCAACTGCATAGTGGAGAGGAGAGCGTGAATTCCACCCTCAAAGTGTGAAGGGCAGAAACGATATTTCAGGG
The DNA here is from genome assembly GCF_004379255.2 of Salvia splendens. NCBI lineage: Eukaryota > Viridiplantae > Streptophyta > Magnoliopsida > Lamiales > Lamiaceae > Salvia > Salvia splendens. The sequence goes on from NC_056046.1 coordinate 29,884,831, forward strand.
CGGCGGTACCCTAGGGATCAGAGCCCTACGCCTCCCTATATAAAGGAACCTTGCACACTAAGAAGAGGAGTTCCCCCACATTTTCATCATCGGCCTTAGTAGTTTAGGGGGGGGGGTCTCTCGAGAGGAGTGGTCTTCTAGTTCTTCTCCGGAGCTAAAGAAAAGTTCCTCTCAATCCCTAGCTTTACAATCCTCTACACACACTTGGACACACTGGAGTAGCTGGTAGTTTAGTCTTTTGTTTGCTGGTTCTCGCACACTTTACATTTTCGTCTGTAATTCCACTCCGAGAAGGGGTGATGAAACAATTTCCTGTTAACTGCTTAGTTCTGTTCTATTTCCGTGTAATCGACTCTGTTTCCTACTTTTGTTTTAGTTTAATCTAGTTTCCATTCCCGTTTTTCCTTGCCTATGTTGCTTCGTGTTTAATGTCTAGATCTACATTCGATTTCTTGTTTCATGTGAGTCTTGGTTTAGATCTGGTTTCCATGCTTGAGCTTAAAATGTTTTCTTAGATCTACATGTTTTCTTGCATGCTCCGATAAAAATCTTCCTTCCATGTTAACGTAGTGTAGGATGTAGGAGTAATTTGGATTTAGTGTGCTTATTTCAGTTTAGTCTTCTTGCGAATCCCAGATTTGTTTGTTTACCCTGTTTCTATGCTTTCTTGCTGAACAAGATGAAGTTGTTAAAGTTATTTTGCTTTATCATACCTTTTGCAGGGGACTGACAATCCCGTTTATGCTGTTTGTCCATTTCGGGAAAGTCCACTCAGCTTGATCAAGTAGCTTAGTTCAGTATGTTTGATTTGATCAGTTTCGTAGTTTAGTTTCCCGCATCATAGTTAAAACCTAACCCACCCTTAGAAGCGTGGCAGCAGTCATAACCAAGCCTTGTCTAGCATGCAAACCGAAAATGCCTCATCTCTGTGGGATCGATCCTTACTTCCCTATGCTAATCTAATAGCACTAGTGGGTTAAGGTTTTTGAACCACGCTCTATCTATATCCCTCTTTTCGACTAACCTCTCAGCGCAGGTTCGGAGTCAGGCTGGCTTGATCAGCTCGGCGACCCAACTTGAGCAGGTTGACAACGACACCAAAACAAAAGGGAAAGAAGGGAGGGTGCAGAAAAGCGGAGTTTCAATTACCCTGTATATATATGGCAAAAAGATACAAACCCTAATTTTATATTTGGGCTTTATTTTTACATATAGCATGGGCCTTTTTGTAACGGCATTTCAAAATGTGATGATGAAGGATTACCTGTGTATTAATCTACACTGGAACATTTATATATGGGTCATTATTAGATTTTTATTAAAGATATTTAGTTTTTATAAATGTATAATTTATACAATTGTTACAATTGCTACAGTCATGAATGAAAACACATGTTACAACCGAGTTGTCTTATTTTATTTTTCATTTATGTGTAACAATTGTATAATTTGTGGACTGTTGAGCGGTGAGTCAAAGTTCAAAAAATGATAGAGTACAATATTGAGATTTAGTGTATACAAGTTTTTATTTTCGTAAGTTTGTTCATCGTTTATCCAACCATATGAAATATAGAGATATAGTGTCTTAAAATTAATGAACTTGTCTCACTAGATACTTCATGTGTGCTTAACAGTTGTATATTTTGTGGAATGTTGTTTTCTTTTAATAAAACATTGTAAAAATGTTAAATGTTATTTTGAGAGTAGTTATTATATTGTCGTATTGATATTTTCATAATATGAATGTGAATTGTTCATCGTTTATCCAACCATATGAAATATAGAGATATAGTGTCTTAAAATTAATGAACTTGTCTCACTAGATACTTCATGTGTGGTTAATAGTTGTTTATTTTGTGGAATGTTGTTTTCTTTTAATAAAACATTGTAAAAATGTCAAATGTTATTTTGAGGGTAGTTAGTATTATTTTGCTGTATTGATATTTTCATAACGTGAATGTGAATGTGTTATACGTATTTGTATGTATCGAAGGTTGCATTGAAAGTCCAAATCACTGTTTTGAGGTTGTATCATTTATTGTTGATTGACAATTTTTAAAATTTTCAATTAATTTATCATTTATGATAGAGTATTGAGATGTATGTATGTATGTATGTATTAATTTATATAAACATGTTAAATTTGTGTTCCGTTTGATACTAATACTTATTTGATACTTATAAGTTTACATGAATTAATAATATTTGATTACGTAGTTATTTGATACTATAAATAATATCAATAAGGTTTGACTAACCAATTAATGTGCTTTGGGCAAAAAATTGTAAGGGTTTAGTAGTTTACGGGGCTAGGGTAGTAGCGTCTCAATAGCATACTGTTCACTACTTGATCGAAGTTAAATCCATCCCTAAAGGGTTTAGTAATCCATAGGGTTAGGTTGTAGTGTTGACTTAGCATATAGTATGCAAATTTGTGTTCTATCCGATACTTATAGTTATTTGATACTACTTATAAGTTTACATTAATAAATAATACTCCCTCCGTCCCACAAAAGATGTCACACTTTCCTTTTTAGTTTGTCCCACAAAAGATGTCACATTTCTATTTTTGGAAAAAGTTCTCTCTCGCATTAATATAAAAATTATATTTTCTCTCTCCATTTAACACAAAAAACAAAACCTCCTAAAATCCCGTGCCATCCCACAAGTGTGACATCTTTTGTGGAACGGATGTAGTATATAATTACGTAGTTATTTGATACTATAAAGAATATCAATAAGGTTTGATTAACAATTTAATGTGCTTTTAGCACAAAACTCTAAAGGTTTAGTAGTTCACGAGTCTAGGGTGCAGTATCGACTCAGTAGCATACCGTTCACTAATTGAACGAAGTTACATCCATCCCCAAAGGGTTTAGTAATCCATAGGGTTAGGTTGTAGTATGACTTAGCAACATAGTTTACAAATTAACAACATTGTGTAATGTACCTTTTGCTATTCAATATTATGTCTAAAATATAAAATATTAACTATGTAGATTTAATATATTAAATAGATGAGTTAAGAACATGTGATATTTTCAGCGATGTTCGATGGTAATGTTCCAAAATTAAACTTTCACGTAATTCAAATTAGTTTATGTGATATTTGATTATTTTCTTATGGATGTTGTGTTTTGGTTGTGAATGTGTTATACGTATTTGTATGTATTGAAGGTTGCATAGAAAATCTAAATCACTGTTTTTGAGGTAGTATCATTTATTGTTGATTGACAATTTTTATAATTTTTGATTAATTTAAAATTTATGATAGAATGGTGAGTTGTGTGTATGTATGTATGTATTAATTTATATGTATAGGTTAATTTCGTGTTTGGTTGCTGATGTCGTACTATTGTCTGAAAATGATTCACAATTTTAAAAATTTTGATTAATTTAGAATTTATAATACAATTTTTAGATGTTTTTATGTATGTAATGGTTAAATTTGTGTTTTGCTTGCTAATGGTGTATTATTTTTGTGTAAATTGCAAAATTGATAATGATTATTTTACTTTGTAATAATTTTCTTTTTGCAGAAATTGGATATTTCCAATTTATACAAAACATAAATCATTTGCAGTGATTTGTTGTGCATTTATTGCCGATTGACATAAATTAAAAGTTAGATTTTTAATATAGGTTTACATTGTTTGTATCTATAAGTTTAAATTGTAATCAATATTTTTCGTCTTAAATTTAGAATAAATTGTAATCAGCAATATTTGTATTGAATATTTATTATATATTCAGTTAAATTGTTCGATTTTCTAAGTTTACTCATGTAATTAAGATAATTATTGAATGAATTGTGAATGGTGCATTTATGTTTTGAAGGTTGTATTTTTGATAAATTGTGTTATTGCTTTTTTATTGTTGATTGGTAATTTATTAAAGTTTTGATTAAATTCAAATTTATGATAGAATATTAAGACGTGTGTATGTATGTATGTATTAAATTAAAATTTAACTTCAATCTTGCTTCTCCTTGGGAATTGCTGCCTCAATATCTAGTGCTAGGGCTAGCGCTTCCGCGTAGGGGAGTCTCCCACGGCTCGCCAATGACATCCTTATCTCGTGCCTTAGTCCCTCACGGAACTTGTCAGACAGCTTCTCGTCAGTGTCGACTTGATCAGGTGCGTACCGGGTCATGCTGTTGAGTGCACGGTCATACTCTGTCACGGTCATACGTCCTTGGGTCAGATTGTAGAATTCAGACGCCATCGTCTTTCTGTAGCTCTTCGGCACGTACTTGCTATACATTTCCGCCTTGAAGCCTTCCCAATTCATTCCTTCTGCTTGATCTCGGGGCATTGTCTTCATCCTGGTGTGTCCCACCAGTGTGCGTATCCATGATTCGACCTTGGACGGTTCTCCCATTCCGTCGAAGACGGGCGGTTTCTGCTCTAGAAAAAGCTTTACTATTTTTCCGATCAACCGGGGGTGGGGGAGGTAGTAGCGGCAGTATTGGTTGTTTCACACTTTCCTCATTTGTTGGCTGAGGTGTCGGTTCTCGGTTATTGCATCTTGGCGGCATTCTGATTTATCATCACAAGGGTTATTCTCAAAATCTAGCAATAGTCATGTGGTATAGTGGATAAACAAGGTTCATGGGACAATCGTATCGAAATCAATGGTGGAATGCTCTCGCAACACAGGATATCAAAAGTTCGTCACATAGAAGGATAGCAAGAGAGCAGTGTCGAAGTATTATCATATCAAGAATCGGTTGCGCCATAGGATAGCAAAAGGACCATCGCTCATTAGCAAAAAGGCAATTGTACATTAATGTCACAAGACAGTTGTACCTCAAAGTAGCGAAGTATAAGGCGCAATAAGGTATCGAAAGACAATGTTACCATAAGATGGCATAATATGATGGTGTATTAAGATAGCCAAAGATAATTTGCACGATGGTAAGGAAAACAAAATGAGAGATCACTGCACCATAATGTGGTAAAAAGATGAAAAACTTCCCATGGCATATCAAATCAAAACGTTGCCTCAAGGAGGTCTTAGTATCAAACGCAATAAGGTAAAAGAGTGGCAAAATATGAGAGATAAAAAGTCAAGCAAAACAATCAAAACATGGGGGAAGCAAAACAATGTATTCCACGACAATCATTCCTGGTTATTTTCGTTCTCATCTTCTTTCGGATCCTCGGAATCTCTGACCCTTTCCGTATCCAAGTCTCGTCCTTCATTGAATGGTCCCACTCGCTCCAAGGGGTCTGCAGGTTGTGGATAAGTCTCGAGATTCCCGCGTGATGGGTAGCTTCTACATACGCGTATGTATCCATCCAATGGTCGTAGAAGTCGGTGACGTAGGTCAGGAGAAAAGACTTTCCATCCCACTCAAATTCTCGGTAGCTCTCGATAGGGAAATCCTTGTTCTTAGCGTAACGATTACGCATCGGGGCATAATACCGTTGGACCATCTACACAAAAAGAGATCTCAGCATCAGCACACGGGTTGAAAGAATCAATAGTGTATGAGGTTTCAAATGATGCTGAGAATATGATGGATATATATATGTATGTCGATCGATGGAGGTGTGAAGGTAGTATCATATCGAGAATAAACAGAATTTTATTTCCGAGGAAAAAGGTTCATGTGTTTTTCGTGTTTCGTTGATTCGACACATGTTCCCATAAACCGCTTGTCTTGTGTTAGGCGTTTCGTGCCTCCACGTTCGATATCATTACAAAATTTTCATTCACAACACGATTTACAACTATGTATAGCAGCATGCTCAAGTTCAATCCCATATATGTTGTCTCATAATGCAATCGAGTAATCACAATCATATAGAATTTCATTCATCCAACTCATAGAGGTCTATCACATATTCGTCGATTTTCCTTGTCGAATAAAATACAAGTTCACTTGCATAACAACATTAATCATTTTTGGCATAGTAGCATTTAACAATTTCATATCCATGTATATTCATTATTTCATACTCCAAGCAAAATTTCAAAAACGTCACATTAACTTCTATTCCATTGCAATTTCCAACATTTCACACTTCAAATCAATATTCATCAAGATACTTGTTACCTCATTCTTCGTGGTTGGGCGGAGACGAGTCGTGGTGTTGAGCCTTCGACGATTATCAATTAGTCAAATTACACATGAATAGACTTTGACTGAACAAGACTCTTGGGTCCAGAGTGGAAAGAACCTCGCTCTGATACCAAACTGTCATGACTTCTAGGGTATAATAAATGCGGTGATCGTGACTTAAACGGACTTAAATGCAACGAAGAAAATAGGCTAGGGTTTCATTTAAGGGGTGTGCCCAACATATTTAATGAATAATTAAGTAAGAGAAGAGTAACACTTTAGCAATGAAATCAAATGGAGAATGACTATCATAATTTATGTTCAAAATGACAAGGGCTTAATATAATCCAAACGTAATATGTCTCAATATTCTAGACAAGAATCCAATAGTTTCAAAATCAACCCAACGATAAGAGTAATCATGTTTTAGAGGAAGCATCCAAGAGAAGAGTGAAATCATGTGTGAAGACACGACGACACTCGGAGTTAGGTGAGACTCGGAATGACGGATCGGATTAATCAAGGTTATATGGAAGATAACCGAACCCAGTGGATCAGTTAGCAAATTGTCGTTGCCACTTGATCAAGTCAATCCTCAAACCGACTCACGCAAAGAAAATATTTATAACTCCCAAAGACTCGCACTACTTTAACAGTAAAGCAGCAAGAATCGGGGTCGATCCCACATAGAAAAATGTGCTGCGAGTGTGTGTTTAGTGAACATGGGGTTTGGCTGCGGCCACGCTTTAACTTGGGAGTTTGTTTTATCTACTGGATTTATGCCAAGCAAAATTTAAACTAACTACTTGATTAAACCACTGAACAGTAAATCATTTTAACATTCATTATAACTAGGCACTTGGAACAATATTTAAAAGCGAGAAATTAAACTGCGACAGTGAACTTGAAGATCCGAAAACAAAAGAACTTTGATTCCAGAATAGATCTCGTCCAAAACGAAATACAAAGCAAAAACTAGCTACGATATTGAAAGAACATAAAGCGAGTAAAGGCCGTGCGATTCTCGGTCGGAAACTGGAAATAGCGCCGGACAGAACTGAAGCCTCTGTCACACTGAATCACTTACGCTTCACTAACTGAAATTTTAAACTAAGCTAGCCAAGAACTGGAACGAAAGTTAACTAAACTAAGCTAAAACTAAGAACTAACTAGAAAGCGGATAAAGGATTCTCTATTGTGGTGTCGCATCCTCTATTTATAGGCATGCCGCAGCGATCCACCAGCAGGGATAACAACCTTGTCGGTGAATATTCGCTTTTTGCCGGGACCGCGCGTCTCTTTGGTTGACACGTATTCCTCATTCTAGAAGACAATGGTCCCTTCATAGCAGGATGGTGTCCTTTGTATCGGCACGTGTCCTCTTCTCTTTGCCAATGGTCCCCGCCTAACAGCTTGATCACTCCCCTTGATCAATCTCCCTGATTTCTTGGCCTTTTGCGTCCTTTGTGCCGACTAGATCCGTTTAGCCTCGATGCCTGGGTCAAGCTACATTCCTGCACTTTTAACACTTGTTTTGCGCAATAAACAGATCAAGTGGCGTACTTTTTACCCTTTAAACCGATGCATGAAATGAGCCTTATCAAACTGCTCACACTTAAAACATACTTGTCCTCAAGTATAAAAGACAAGAAAAGAAAAAAGATAAGGCAAGTTTCAGGCACGGATTACTCATCTCAAGAAAGAAAAAGAAAGGGAAAAGAAAGGAAAAAAGAAAGACTTAAAAACACATATTTACATAGATGTATTAGACCGAATAAACTTACAACAATCATACTCGAGGTCGAGGTCAATCCATTTGTCAGCAGCTTATGTTTCTTCTCTCCGCATGTACTAGATCAAGTCGTCAGTTTGTCAAGATTGCTCAATTCAAAAACCAACTGTTGGATTCACTCAGTCACTCATTTCTCACCAGAGATGTTAGGACTGTTCACTCAGATAGTTAATACCTCGAATCGGATTGCACAAGATAGTTCCTTAAGGTCTTCGTTTTTGTTGTAATGGGGCTTAGGGGAGTAACGTGTTTTGGTAGGGCCCTAGGGGTTCTATGTTTAAAATAAAAATTTAAACTGAGAAAAGAAAAACACACGGGTCAAGAAACTGAGATCTGAACCATTAAAACTGGATCAAGCTGGCGTTTTAAGATTGCCACTTGATTAATTTGCGACCTTTAGCCTTTAACTTTCAGCTTTTGTTCTCCTAACCTTCAATTGGTGGGGTCAGGTTACAACATTTCCTACCCTTTGTTTACTTCTTCTTTTTCACTTTTTTTTCCGACTTGACTTGTGACTTGATCGATCAACTTGATCAATCTTGGCTACTTTTTGGATTTTTTTCTATTGCTATCCCTTTTTCTTTGGAATTTTTCGTCTCTCGAGCCCTAAGTCCCGTGTGTGTAAAACAAAAAAAGTGTATAAGAGATTAGGTGTTGGGTTTCAAAGGAACTGGTTAAGTGTATAAGGCTAAATGGGGTTTTTCTAGGGGGTGCCTTTCTTGATGAGGTAGGTGCTTGGTCCGAATGAAATAAGGCTCAAATGGTTAAGTCCTACTGCCTTTAGTCATTACTACTTGTGCAATTTTCATCTCAGTATTAAAGAGCGGCTGCCTCTCGTAATTTTTTTCTTCTTTTGAAAAATAGTAGAAAGTGTTCTACTTTGGCTTTATAACTCACATACAAAGAGGCTTCACAGATGGTTTAAAAAACTGAGCATTTCCGTCATACTTACTTCATTCGAACTGATCAAGCTTTAGCAATCAAGTTTTAACATGTTAGCATACTGGGGCCTTTATAAAGCTTTAACATGTAAGCATACTGGGGCCTTTTTCTTACTCTTCCCCAAAGCAATCAAATCTTTCATTTATTCGGTTTCATGCATCATGTCCGAATTCTAACTATCTGATATTTTATATTTTTCAAACACTTTTGACACGTAAAATTTGGAACTAACCCTTCCCTCTCCCCGCTGCATATGAACTCGTCCTCGAGGGACTAGATGCAGTGGAAAAAAGGGTTAGGCAACGGCATCAATTTCAAGGAAAACTTCTCACACTTAGACCAAGCATGGGGCTAAGTGTGAGATAATGCCAGATTTCAAAACATGTTGATAAACACAGAAAAAACCGAATATAGACAGGAAAACATTCATAAACTTCTCACGCTTAGTTCAAGCAGTGAACTAAGTGTGAAAAACAGAATCTAACCATCAATATATACGAACCAAAGAAAAAGAAACTAAAATTAAAATTGTTTGGAAAGAACAAGTTCGAGATGAGGGGTGATACTATTTCTTGGGAAGTTGATCTGGAGATGCCGAGGGTGGCCTGGTTGGTGATGGGCGTCGGAGGGTGAGGAGGATGTATTGGGAGTGAGCGATTCCATTTCAATGGTAATGGGAGGGGGCGATTTCTGCAAAGGGAGTGAATTTTCGAGAGGTTTTGAAATTTTGGGGAATTGTGGAGGCGAACAAGGTGTACTGAAGGTAGTTGGCGAAAAGTGGAGTACGAGTCAGAGAGCCTCCTTTTATGCGGAAATCCTGTCGGTTGAGATCTCTGCGACTCTTCACGTACAGTCGCGCCTTTTCAGGGTGCCAGCTGGCCTAGCTTCTCCGATACGCTACTCCTCTCCGGTACATCTTCTGTAATGCAACGGTTCGCATTTTCACAACTTGTGAATGAGTGCACGTCCCTTCATCACCTGCCTTGATCAATTCAATCACCGCACTATTAAATTCAAATTACAACTGATCAAGCGGACCCGTAATTTCAGATGAATACTCAGGTGATTACAGCTTGATCAGTTTCACCTTATTTTCAAAAACACAATATTTTTAATATTTCAATAATCCTTTTAAAACCAAAAATTAAATAACAAGATAAAATATTTACACTAAACTACCAGGGGTATGGCTGGTTTCTCTAGGATGTCATTTGATCAGACTATTGATTTATGATTGAGTTGGTTGATCAAGCAAACTGTCCAAGAATACGCAGTCGTCCCCTATACCTGCTTACTGGAGAACGTTAGGCATGATTAGTGGAATTTCTTCCACCATGCCCAGTTTGGTCTTATCACGATATGGCTTCCTATCACGATATGGCTTCCTCTCACGTCCGTTCATCGTAGAGGATGGCAGGCAAGGATCGTCCCATTCTGATTTTTGCTTCTTGGTCATCAGACTGACTTGACGTTTGAAGAGTAAGTTTTTCTGCCCCACCGTGAGCTCTTCTCTCCTCAGAGTGGGGTCAAGTCTGCCTTGTTGATCAGAGTAGGGTATCGCTTCTTCTCCTGACTTGGGGGAATGCACGCATGGACTTGGGTCGATCCATATCGATTCTAATATTTTCCTTTTAATTGCTTCTTGACTCGGCCCCAGCTCATCTAGCAGTTGTCTCTTTTGCCCTTGTAGGTCCAGTTCGCCTGGTTCCTTAAGCATCTGGGTGGTCAGGGCCCTAAGGATGCCTGGTAATGCTGGTGGTGATAGTATTTGGCTCGCAGGCGTGGTACCTCCCTTAAGCTTACTTTCCATTGGGCCCCCTTGATCAGGTGGCTTCTCGTCCCCTTCTAGTTGAACTATCCTTGTTGACCCGACTGGCTGTGGAGGTTTACAGAAATCCATAATTGCCTTTTCAATGTCTTCATCATTCGGAGCCCCAGTTAGCCCTGCATCGAACCATTCAGCCGCCTCTTTCTTCAGATGTCCATTTGCACTGAAATCAGTGGGTGTTTCTTTGAAGAGATCCCTTTTCAGACACTTCTGCACTCGGGGTTTGGTAATTAATGCTGAATGTAAGCTCTCACTGTCCTGTGGTTGCTTCCCATTCTTATAAATGCCAAATGTCAGCCGCTCCCCTTTAAAATTCAGATGCATCGTTCCATTGCGGACGTCGATGACTGCGCTTGCTGTAGATAGGAATGGTCTTCCTAAAAGGATCCCAACGGACTCCCCTGCTGCTGGCTCTGTCTTTTCCATGACGAAAAAGTTGGCTGGATACACGAACTTATTCACCTTGACGATTTCGTCTTTCAGGATTCCCTTTGGATGAATGCAAGACCCGTTTGCTAGTTGTAACGTCATCTTAGTCTTGACAAGCTCGGGTTCTCCTAACTTCTCGTACACCGAATATGGCATGATATTGACGGAAGCTCCTAGGTCACATATCGCATGCTTCACCTGAATGTTTCTGATGGAGATTGGGAGTGTGAACGCCCCCGGGTCGGCTTCCTTTGATGGGAGATCACCCTTCTGGATTTCCACAGGTACATTTCTTGCCTTGACCTTCCTCTCCTCCTTGGAAACCTGTTCAAGGATATCAGCCTCTTTTTTTTCAACTTGATCAAGGGCTCTGAATCCAGCACCTTCTCAGGAGTGGCTCCTGTTATAGGTGCTGGAGAACTTGCAGAGGGGCTTTGATCAATCTCTTCTGATTTTAGAGAAACTGCGTTGACATTCTCTCGCCGAGCAGGCTGCTGTACTGTAGCTGGAATCTTCCCTTCATTACCCCTCAGTTCGCCTAGTGATGTGGCAACTTGAGATAGCTGCTTTGTGAGCATTTCTAGTGCAGCCCTCTGCTCCCTCTAGGCTTCCTAGACTTCCCGCATGAGGGCACTCGTTTTTTACGCTGGGAAGAAACGATCCAAAAATATCATTCGGAATTCCGCCCAGGTTCTGATTGAGTTTTCTGGAAGTCTTGACAGCCACACTCCAGCATCTCCCTTCAAGACGAAGGGAATAGCCTTCAGCCTATAATCTTCCGACGTGGATCCAGTTGGAACGGGTTGGATCTCACAATATCGGCAGAATTCCTCCAGGAAGGCGTACGGACATTCCTTCGAGAGGCCGTAAAAGTGGGACAAGACGGCCAGGAGTAAAAGCGATGGCATGGGTGGGCTCCCTCTCGTCATGGGCGTGCAGAGGTCCAATTCCAGAATCGTTGTCGATGTGGGCCATCTTCTCTTCTGCTTGCTTAAGTGGTGGCTTTGGTGGTGTATTCTGCTCTCCTTCTTCTCCGCCGATTTGTTGCTCAGCGGCTGCTGCTAAGGCGACTCTGTAACGGGTTGTTACAACTCCGTCCTCCTGAACTCTCCACTGAGCGTTCGTGTTTTTGAGCGCGAACGGGTTGGTCCAGTGTTTACCACGATAGTACCTGTTCATAAACGGAAGGAGAAACCAATTAAAAAGAACCATATTTACCAATTCAACCACGCCCTTATTTTATAAATAATAACCCTCTCAATCTCAACTCCTCTTTGTAGTGCATAGACATCACATCCGCCACAATCGGAAATCAAAGATGTATGGGACAATGTCCGCTGAGATGACGGTTGATGTACCGGCAACTGAAGCGTGGAAGCTCTACGGCACTCTACAGCTCCCCAAAGTGGCGGAGGAAGCCAACTCTGACTTTATCAGTCGGGTCGACGTCGTCCAAGGGGACGGCGGCACCGAAACCATTCTCGAGGTCGTTTCCGTCCAGGTACCATCCACATTCAGTTCAATCAACTTCCGCTATATTTATGTAATTATCCTAATTAATTTAATTGATTAATTGAGCAGGGATGGGAGGGGGAATGAAGTCGTTCAAGGAGAAATTCATGGTGGTGGATAACGAGAAGCGTGTGAAGGAGGCAGAGGTTGTGGAAGGTGGATTTCTGGATCTAGGGTTCACGCTGTATCGTATGAGATTGAATGTGATAGAGGTGGAGGGAAACGAGAAGCAGTGTATGCTGGGATTTGGTGCCCCTTGCACAGCGGAAGACATGCATTCACAAATAAATCATACATATGGATCTATTTGACAGATTATGGGATTAATTGATTCACATGTTAAACAATGAATTGCACACAAGAACGCACAAAATCATGCTTAAGGAATTAAAATCCTAATTCATGATATTCTACGGTTTAGGATTATCGATCTGATTCTCCAAAGAATCGACGATTGCTTGCGCCTTCTCCACGTGATGTTCTTCATACTCAACCACGAATCTTCTAATCTGTATCCCGAACTCAGAATCTGACCTTTGGGTGGGCAAAGCTTGTCAGAATCGAAAAGGGCTTGATTAGAAAGGAGACAGAATACCAGTTCTATCAAAAACTGATTTTTTCGTCCACTCCCAGAGGGGAGCACGAAAATTATACGTTTATTAACGCTAAATCTCCCTACTAATCTCCTTTTATATTGAGTTATAATGAGCCAGATTAGGGATCCATGGAGGTTGGACTTGGGCCAAACCTGTTGGACTTTTACTAATTAAATTGAGCCCCAATTTAATACAAGTCCAATAGAATATTATTATCATCCACTATAGTATAATAATATTGACTGCCCGTCTAATCCCAAATTACGAGTAATCCGGGCTTTACCTCTTTAATTTATTATTTCCCGTGTTTAAGATATAAATATCCATTAATTAATTTAAGCCTGCTATTTGACTTTAATTAATTAATATCTTTTTCCAAGAGTTGTCTAGTTCAAAATCTTTATTTATTATTCTGGAATAAATTCCAACCGGCCGGGTTTCTGAATAATAAAACCTTTTTCAAACACCTCTTGAGGATATTATGAAACTGGACTCACCCAGCACACGATTCATTGCAATAAAATACTAGCACCTCTAGACATTAATCACCACTACCCAAGATATCAGGATTCTTGGATTGCGAAAAATCTGCACCATTTGATAAATCAAAGTAGTGCATAATCAATATCGTATGCTCAATGTTATGTCAACAATGATTAAGAAATAACAATCACCGAGACCTCGTCTTTCAGTAAATAGCAAGAAAGACTTATCTCAATTGTTAGATCTTTCAGTGCTATACCACACCAGTGTCGTTTATTTCCTAAGGTAAGGAAACATGCGGACTGACACTGCAACCTTTCACGATAGGTAGTCAAAGCCTATCTAGGTTGTGAAATTCTATTTCTCTTCTACAAAGGACCGACTGTGTCACTTTCTGTGAACGTCGTTCACGACCAGTCTACTATGCAGAAGAATTAGACTTATTTGCTTCTTATACATTTAAATGTTTGAGAAACATCTTATATATGCATAAGCAAACACCAATGCGATAAAATTAATTCTTCTCGCCTTGGGTTAAAAGTGGATTGTAGAGTTTATTGTATACAAGCAATTCTATCCGTGCAACATGCTCGAAATAAGCTTTTCAGTATACCAATCCTAACAATCTCCCACTTATACTCAAAATCATGCTTTCGAGTATACCCACTGCCAAAACTCTCCCACTTATACTCTAAGCAGGTCTCGGGCCATGATACATCGAACTACCGTACTTTTCACCTCATGTGTAAAACATGTTGCCATATAGGCATTTTGTAAAAAGTTCTGCCAAGTTGTTCTCTGATGATATCTTGGAAACCATAACGTCTTGTTTCCCTCGAGTTAGACATATGACTAGAGTAATTATAACAAAATATAATACTCATACACATACTCGGAATCACGGTCAAAGCTATTAGGAAGTTACTGAGATTAACAACTACCTTAGTAGTTTCTGATGAAACCAAACTTGTAATTTTCATGATAGAGTCTGTGATGTAATCACACTCCTTTATGACTCAGTTTTCAACTCCTAACGTTAATACATAGTCAGAGGATAACTCGATCATCAATCAATTATAAAATCGAGTCGATGTAACCTAAAGGACATAACATGGATGTCTGGTAAACTAGAGCATATTGTTTAGTCTTCTTCAAGTACTATAGTATATTCTTTACCCAATCCAATGTCCTTGGCCATGGTTAAAATGATATCATGCTTCTATGCCAACGGCAAAGCTAATATCTAACTTAATACACATCCTAGCTTATATGAGACTTCCAATTATGGAACTTGTCTCATTCTTCTTGATCTCATTCAATGTCGAAAAACACTTGACTAGAGACAAAATAATTTCATCTAGAAAAAGAAAAACCTTTTCTTGGAATTTTCAATGCTAAAGTGTCTAAGTATTGTGTAGATGTAGGATTCTTTAAGAAAACATACATTCTTTTCTAGCAATCTAATGACACAGATGCTTAGAATGTAACTAGATTATCTTAAATCCATCATCCTTAAACTGGGTAGACGACCAGTTTCCTACGCTAGATAACCCTCTTAGTTGTTTATCAACTTTTATAGATGTCATCATCGTAGAGTACCAGGAATACCAAATATAGTGCACGTTCAACTTTCTTGCCATGTATTACATAACTATTAAGATGTTCCATGCAGATGATCTCCTCAAGACTTCTACTTAAAGAAAACTGTCTTGACAATCATAGTACATACATCCTAATTTATGTAGGCTACAATAGACAATATACAGATCGACTTAGGCAAAATTGGCAGGCGAGAATATAATTCTCTCTGGGTATAACCCTTTGCCATTATTCTAGCCTTTTGAGATCCATGCTTACACTTGTAGGTCCACTAGCTCCCATTGACTGAAATAGTCTATGGATAATATCGCAAGTCTTGCAAATATTTTTGTCTATATAAGATTGTTATTCAAAATCTATCATCTTATCAAGAATGATTATCTGAATAAGTCATTGCGTCCTTGTAGTTACAGGGATTATGTTCAAGTTGATCTAAGACTGAGTTTTAAGACTCTTTTAGATCCATGAACTTATTATGTTCGCAAAGAACGCTCCCACTACGACACGACTCTTACAATCTTAGGTACAAACATTGATTTTCTTAGTGCATAAGTTTCTAATGGTATGACTTCTTGGTTAAGATGGAAAATAGATATTCTCATTATCTTGAGAATTATCATGTTTGTTAGGCTTGTAGTTCTCCTCATAATCTTCATCAAAGAATATATTATTCGTGTACACAAACACATATCCTGCCGTGAAGATTATAGAACCTATACCTTTTCTATCATTTGGGACAACCTTAAAACATACCTCAGTACACAACTCCAATTACTTGGATACCTTTTCCAAAACATGTCTTGGAATAACTCCACACCTTGAGATGTGCTGGACTAAACTTACCTCTAGTCCACAACTCGTGTGTTGTAGAAGGTACCGATGTTATGGTAGTTTCTTTAAGGTATAACTCGTTGTTTCCAACGTATATCCCATCAATGATAAGGTGTTATTGAGTAAAACTGTTCACTTATCGAACTTGTCTTCGAGAGACTTCGATATCTTCTTATATGACTATCCCATTCTTTAGAAGAATGCTTGGAGTAGTCAACTAGGATTTAGCTCCCACTACTGATCTTAACTCATTGCTCGTCTCCTATGGTATAAACCATTAAGACTTGCTAGTCTTTCTATGTCGCACCTTTATAAGTATTCTGAATCCCTTGAACCACCAAAAGATTCTAACTTATTGTGCATCAACCAGACTTACCTGACTTTCAAGCTATTTAACAAGTAAGCTATTAAAATCTCGATAGTCACTTGAGTTAGACAAAATTAGTTTGAACAATTACTAAGTACTTTCTTGGCCTTATGATTAAGTACCATAAATACTTTATCATTCATTGTTTAAGAAGTTGAACTGTCTTGTTAAACTCAATCTTTTTGCAATTACATTGTTTAGATATAATTTGTTTTTCTATGGTACTATGATAGATATTCGATCCACATTTCTCAATAATGCAAGCATTATAAAATGAAATTGAACATCGTAGAATCATAAATGAGTTTAGAAACTGAATATAAATTCATTCTAAACAAGACTGTACCAATAAAACAAAATCTCTAACATCAAAACAAAACAATAAAGTGAGCATAAATAAATAGCTCCCAGTGCAACAACTATCCAACTGGATCTAGATCTCTCTTTTAGAAATTTCATTGTTATCTAAGTCATTATCCTTCTATAGAAGAGCTCAATCCGACTTATAATGCACCTTCTTTTTGCCTTTTCACCTAATTTATCTTGTCTTTCTTGCTTTCAGCAGACATTGATGACAATTCAGCTCTTCCCTCTTTCCATTGCTAGTCTTCTGTTCTATTGAACTGAGACATAAGAAAGATGCAGCCTTAATGAATTCGTCAACTATCATGTTATCTTCCTCCAATAGTAATTAAGTGAATATAATGCTTAAGGTTTCCAACTTTTCAGTAACAACCTTCATATAATCACTTCCTATTACATTTTGCGATGAAATGAGTGTAGAAAATATTTGAGTAACTGAATCAGAAGATTCCTCAAAACATTCTATCTCTTGTGGATATTCCAATAGAATCTGGACAACGTCCTTATTGGATATCTCTTTATCATCAATAAAAATCAAGACATGTCTCACTACTTAAAAGAAAGTAGTTTGATCTTCTTCCTCAAAGAACTTGTCAAGTACATGCATAAAATGCATTCTCAAACTTTCTTTGTGGAATTTTGTCGATGAAATGGAGGACATGAATTGGTGAATACAAACTTTAAGTTTTCAGCAATGAGAATCTTATCCGTTTACATTTCCAGTCTACATAATTTTGGCCTTCGAGTTTGATTTCATTAAGGTTCGCAGACATTATTAAGAATTTGGCTGAGAAGAAATAAAACTATTTATCACATACTATGCTTGATACATAATCGCAAACAACCACAAAACAATTTATGTATCTAACAACTGTGAAAACCAAAATAAGTACGCCTCTAGGGAGGTCATACAAATTAGGATTCCAACAATTTCTTGGTCACAATACCGACGAATAGTCCAGAGACCACTAAGGTGGCATGGCCGCCAAATATTGCCTAAGCTTTTACCATAAATATTTGCATCTAGGCATTTCGTTTCTGTTTTGATACTCCTTCTAGGGAAGGTCGTACGCCACTAACAAAATTCCATAGCTATCTTATAAATATGTTTTAAACATATGAACTTGCAATTTCACAGGATTATTGCTACCACTAGGGTGGGTCGCGATAACATTAGAAACATGCTTCTAGTTTAAACAATTTACTATTAAGAAGTCTAATCTTATGAACTTGCTATTTCGTAGGATTATTGCTCCCACTAAGGTGGGTCGCGATAATATTAGAAACTGCTTCATAAATAGACCACTTTATGGAGACCATGTACAACGCATTGTTGTAATTATCGCTTAGTAATTTTAAACATGGTTTTTGCATAATTATCACATAAGTAGATAAGGCAGATAACCCACTTAAAATAGATTAACACCAAATAAACAGATAAATCCATTTAATTCATGCTGATTAATCATTGGATAATTATTTAAATTATTTAATAAATCTTGGAAGATTTAATTAAATAATTAATTGCTTATCTTATCCAAAATAGGAATTTCGGATTTGATACGATTTACTTGGATACTTGATTATCCAAATTAATTTAGGATTTATCTAGATAGAGTTGAATTTATCTAAATCCATTTAAGATTATTCTAGATTTTATATGTCACGACCGCACTTCCTAAGGATAGGAAGCACGGAGAATCGTGACCAGTGGGGGAATTAAGGAGCGGGGAAGAAGGGGAAACAATCAATTCAAGGCAATACAACTTAACAGTCAAAGGCGAAATTCCAATTAAGTTAACTAACGTTTCAATCCCGAAGTTTACAAAATGAAAGATAACAGAGTTCGACAATAAAGAAAATAACAGAGTTTCTTAATGAATCGAGTATTTCATCCATACTTGGACAAGTTCGTCCTGGTATTCATAGATGATGTGCTAGTTTACTCGAAGGATGAAAAGGAACATGAGGAACATCTAAGGATCACGCTGGAAACACTCAGAACAGAGAAGTTATACGCCAAGTTCAGTAAGTGTGAATTCTGGCTAAAGGAAGTGAATTTTCTGGGGCATATTGTGACAGCCGAAGGGATTCGAGTTGACCCCGCAAAGGTGGAGGCCGTACAATAGTGGAAGGCGCCAAAGACCCCAAAAGAGATTCGGAGTTTCCTTGGACTGGCAGGATACTACCGAAGATTTATTGAAGGATTTTCTAAAATTGCAAGGCCAATGACTCAACAATTGAAGAAGGGGACCAAGGTCAATTGGACACCGGAGTGTGAGGCTAGCTTCCAGTTGTTGAAAGAGAAATTGACCACCGCACCTATTCTAGCCGTGCCGGAACCAGGGGTAGACTATGTGGTTTACACTGATGCCTCGAAGATTGGATTGGGGTGTGTTTTGATGCAGAACGGTAAGGTGATTGCCTATGCTTCGCGGCAGTTGAGACCACACGAGTTGAATTACCCTACTCATGACTTAGAACTAGCGGCTGTTGTACACGCATTGAAGATTTGGAGGCACCATCTCTATGGAGTTCGGTGTGAGATTTTTACCGACCACAAGAGTCTGAAATACTTCTTTGAGCAGAAAGATTTGAACATGAGGCAACGCAGATGGCTCGAGCTAGTCAAGGATTATGATTGTGGTATTAACTATCATCCGGGTAAAGCAAACGTGGTGGCGGATGCTTTGAGCTGGAAAGCTCAACCGCAGTTGGCTACTTTTCTCACTCAGGAAGCGGAGTTGATTCGCAATTTTAGCAAGATGCTATTGGAGGTAGTAAGAGCTCCGGAGACCGTGAAGGGAAAGATTGCCACCTTGGTAATTGCATCCGATCTGCAGACAAGGATAATAGAAGGGCAACGGAATGATGAAAATTTGGAGAAAATTCGACTGAAGGTGAGGAAGGGCGAACAAGAGAAGTTTCGAGAGGAGGCTGATAATGCTCTCACCTATGAGGGGAGACTATGTGTGCCAAGCGACGAAGGACTTCAAAATGAAATTCTGACCGAGGCACACGAGACTCCATACACCGCTCATCCTGGAAGTACGAAGATGTACCAGGACTTGAAGGGATCATTCTGGTGGGATGGAATGAAGAGGGACATAGCTTCGTTTGTGGACAGATGTTTGGCATGTCAACAAGTAAAAGCTTTACATCAACGACCCTATGGGAAGTTGCAACCGTTGGAGATTCCGGAGTGGAAATGGGAACATATCGCCATGGATTTTGTGACAGGTTTACCAAAGACCCGGCAAGGTAATACGGCCATTTGGGTGATTATAGACCGCCTCACCAAGAGTGCGCATTTTATACCCATCCCCATAACGCATGGATCCAACAAACTGGCCTGGATTTACGTGAAGGAAATCATTCGGCTACATGGAGTGCCAGTAACAATCACGTCAGACCGGGATACAAGGTTTACTTCAAGGTTTTGGATAAGTCTGCAACGGGAGCTTGGTACACGACTGAATTTTAGTACTGCCTTCCATCCACAAACCGATGGACAGTCCGAGAGAACGATTCAAACTCTTGAGGACATGCTGAGAGCCGTGGTGCTCGACAGAGGAGAAAATTGGGAAGTAGTACTACCATTGATCGAGTTCGCCTATAACAATAGTTTCCAGGCGACAATAAATATGGCCCCGTGAAGCATTGTATGGGAGAAAATGTAGATCACCACTTTACTGGGATGAGGTTGGTGAAAGAAGAGTACTCGGGCCAGATTCGGTCGAAGAAATGATAGAGATCGTGCGACAAATTCGACAAAGGATAAAGGAAGCTCAAGACCGACAGAAGTCGTATGCTGATGTCCGGCGTACCGATTTACAGTTCAATATGGGAGATAAGGTGTTCTTGAAAGTATCTCCGTCAAAGGGAATAACGAGGTTCGGTGTAAAGGGGAAGTTGAAGCTACGATACATAGGGCCTTATGAAATCCTTGAGAAGGTGGGACCCGTAGCGTATAGGTTGGCACTACCACCAAGTTTTGGGACTGCGCACAATGTTTTCCATGTGTCACAATTACGAAAGTACGTGTTCGATCCCAAGCACGTGGTTCATCAAGAGGAAATGATTTTGAATCCTGACTTGAGTTACGAGGAGAAGCCCGAAGCTATTCTGGACAGGAAAGTGCAAGAGTTGAGGAACAAATCGATCGCGTCCGTGAAAGTACTTTGGAAACACCATGGCCACGAGGAGGCTACTTGGGAACTCGAGGATAAAATGAAAGAGAAATACCCGGAACTTTTCGTTAGAAATGAGTAAATTTCGGGACGAAATTTCTGTTAAGGTGGGTAGAATATAACACCCGTACCTTAAGTTCGAAATGCTATGCTTCTCGATAAATGTGATAAGGGAAAAATTGTGGTTTATGTGTGTGGTGTGAAGAGGAATGTGTTTATGTTTTTTTTTTTTTTTTTTGTGAACGATGGGGGGCACGTTTAAAGTCTCGATGAAAGGTCAATGATGAAATTGCTATTCTTTAGCAAGGCGAATGAATTAAGTGGAAAGGAATGTATGTTTTATGGATAACGACGCGCGTAATTTGAGGAACGGTTGAATGAATATTATATTTGGAACAACACCAAATATAAATTATGTACGATTTCTCGTACTTTAATTTTTGGTTATGAAGAACGAGATAACAAAATTTAATAAAGGCCCGTGAATTTTATTTAACGAAGGAAAATGTGAAAAATATAAAAAAATGTATGAAATTATTTTGGACTTTCCAAAATAAATTTGAAGTCCAATTAAATATAAGATAATTTGAATTCTAATCACTCTTTAAATCCATCAAGTGATAGTTTTTAACTTGGGCTTGTAATTTATTTGTTGATTTTAGCCCAATTGAAATTAAATCATGAAAGCCCAAGTATGGATTTAAATTATCTAAGCCCAAATTAATTCTCCCCCCCCACGTCCGACGGTTCCTTCTCCCCCCCCATGATGTTCGACGGTTTTCTCTTCTTCAAGGAGGAGACTCCTCTTTGTTCCACCTCTCCACTTCCCCCATCAATATCTACACCCTCCTTAAACCCCTCTAACCCACTCACCACTTTCACTTAGCAAAAAAAAAAGAGAGAAGAGAGAAGGAGAAGCGGCGAGAGAGAGTGCCGAGAGAGAAGGAGGAAGCTTGAGCCACCACTTTGTGTTTTCTTCTACCATTTTCAACCATCTTGGAGGTATAATTCTTTTCCACCCTCAAAGCATGAGTTTAATGTAGCCTTTCATGATTCATGTAGTCTTAATCTTCTTCCGTAGTCAATTAAGTAGAAACCGACGTAGAACCAACCGAACGATCGCCGTACGTAGCCGAAGCTTAGAAAGAACTTAACTTTATGATAATAATGCGTGTTGCGGGTTGAATCGGGGTCATTCGGGGTGGTTTCGGAGAAGGGGAAGCCGTCGCCGGCGACGGGCAGCGGCAGACAGCCGCGCTCGGCGTTCCCCGGTGCGGACAGCGTCTCCCGACGCGACGGCAGTAGGTCCCTTCCCCGTGGCAGCAGTGGCGGCGTCGTGGTGAAGTGGCAGCGGCCTCGCGGCAGCAACAGCGTCACGGCGGCTCCCGGCGACTTCAGCAGCGACGGCTGCGACGGCAGGCGACCTCAGCCGCGACGGCGGCGACTCCAGCGGCGGCGGCGGGCGACTCCAGCGGCGCTTCATGGCGGAGCGGCTGCTGCGTTGTGTCGAGAGAGAGAGACGAGTAGAGAGAAGTTTGAGAAGAGGATAGAGGGAGAGAGATGTTGACCGAGAGTTGTGGGAATTGAAAGTCAAAATTGGGCTTTGGTGGTAATTTGAGAATTTGGGCCCTTGGCCTTGTGTAAAAAAAAAGGGAAAAGGGAGAAGAGTTTGGGCCTCTTCAATTTAATCTTTTGGGCCTAGCTAAATAAATGGGAGAAATAAGGTGGGCTAAGATGCTAGTTAACTTGGATCAAATAAATTAAGTCTTGGGCCGATGTTTTAATCGTAAAGAATGATTTAATTTAATCGTGGGAAATCTTAATTGATTCTTGATTAATGTCAAGGATGAATAATTTATCTCAAGCCCGAAATAATTAATTCGAAGGAAAGAAATTGGTGAAAGTGAGTTAAGCGCTTAATCAAAATCTTGGGATTAAATCCTATATCATGGAGGAAAATTATGAGGAGTCAGCGAAGGAGTTATAAGCGTAAACGGCCGACCGGCGCCGCACGCGACGCCTTGAGCGGCCGCCGAATAATCGATAATGCACGAAAACTGAGAAAAAGGAAATAAAAGACTTTAATTAGAGTGCATGCATTCTAAATGTTTTCGTTATTGAGATTGATGTGTACTTTAATTGTTTTTCGAAAAGGTGGTTCGCACGCTCGTTAAAGTCGGATCGAGAAGTTATAAAAGGAAATTTCTAAGCTATTGAGGTGGGCTTTATTCTTTAACGTTTATTTTAAATCAATATGTTTACGGTGTTATAAGGATGTTTCTATAAGTATGTCATGCCGTGTTTATGTTTTGAAACTGCATATCTGTTTGTCTACTAGAACAAAACTCTACTAGACTTGATGGTTAACGAATTCGGGTCTAACTAGGGTCTACGCCCTACTTAGACTAGTGCACTGATGGGGATCGTGAGCCGTCCCCTAGGTCGGTCGGTCCTGTGATCGAGATTTTGGCCACAGTCTCGTTTCACATGATGGTTCAGATATGGTATATGATAGAGGATGATGTTAGTCCGCGCGGACACTATTTTATGGAAATGAATTTTTGTGCTTCTCGGTTCTTTTTAAAGTAAAACCCGGGATTCACACGATGATGGCTTGACATATCTTAACGATGAATGTTTTCGGGCGTGAATTCACTGGGTGCATCAAGTACTCAGCCCCTACATATGTTCTCCCTATGTGCAGGTTGGGCGAGGTCGGGAGGCGGAGGATGTTGAGTGTTGATTCAAGAACTGGTCCGGTTACTATTATGTCATCATACGTAGTAGTAGCTAAACTCTCAAATTGCTTCCGCTATTTAATGTCCTAAGAAACTCTCTTATTTTCTTTATTGTCGAACTCTGTTATCTTTCATTTTGTAAACTTCGGGATTGAAATGTTAGTTAACTTAATTGGCATTTCGCCTTTGACTGTTAAGTTGTATTGCCTTGAATTGATTGTTTCCCCTTCTTCCCCGCTCCTTAATTCCCCCACTGGTCACGATTCCCCGTGCTTCCTATCCTTAGGAAGTGCGGTCGTGACATTATAAGAATAAAACCAAATCCAAAATTCAAGATAAGACTGACCTTGGATTATCATTATCTAAATCATACCAGGATATTTCAGGATGAAAAAAATTTCTCCAAATCCATAAGATAAAGATAAAACCCAATCATTCCAAGATTTAAAGAAACCTTAGATTATTTAGAATAAGAACCTAGAATATATTCTAGATAGATATAAATCTATCAATATCTACAAGACATGGATAAACTTAATTAATGTTTATCTTAGTCTATCTAGGATTTATTCACATAGAATTAATCTATATAAATCCATAAGACAATAAAATTAATTGTTATCCCAATTTTATCTAGGATTTATCTAGATAGAATCAAATCTATCAAACTCCATACAATAAGGATAAAATCCAAATATAATTAATTATTTATCTAGTCTATCTAGGATTTATTCACATAGAATTAAATCTATATAAATCCATAAGACAAAACAAAATTAATTATTATCCTACTTTATCTAGGATTTATTTAGATAGAATTTAATCTATATAAATCCATAAAATAAGAATAAAAATCACATTAATCCATAATTTAATTAAAAAATTATATTTTATAGATAATCCAATTAAATTGATATATTCAAAACTTATTCTAAATTATATCTTGAAATATATTCAAAACTAATTCCTAGGATTATGAAAACCCTAACTAATTTTGAATATTTTCTCCAAATTAGTTCCTAAGATTGAGGAAACCCTAACTAATTTGAAAAAATTTCAACGCAGCCCCACGAGCTTGGGAACCGCCACCGGGCTCCCACTCAGATCGCCCTTTTGAGCCACTGATCGGACCGCCTGGGCAGTCTCTTGGGCTGCTCTCGGCTGAAACGAAACTGTCCAACCTGAACCCAAACTACCTAGTCCGGAGGTTGCCCAATTCATGGCTGCTGCTGCAGCTGCTTCACCACAACCAATGTCCGTCATGTCCCCGTAGCCGTCGGCGCTGCTCACGCGCAGATCGCCGTCCTCAGCCACATCATGCTGAACTGCTTGTGCTGTCTGGCCGCTGCCTTGCGTCGCTGAACTGCTGTCCGATTGTTAATTCAAGCATTCGAAGTTGTTCTCTCAATTCTCTTTCCGCGAACTCGCGTTGTGACTGATTCTTGATGCCACAAGCGCGACAATTTGATTCGAACAAATAAAATGCGCGACAACAGTTAAAACAAATTACAAGAAGGAGTTATCAAGTAATTATTCATGCAATCATTATTTGGGAATCAAAATTCTCGCAAACATCATGTAATCATTATATCATGACTACATACATTGAATATTGTATCCAATATTCACGCCAAGTTATCAAAATTTGGGAAAAGGTCAAAAACCCTAGCTTGGCAAATCGGCGTGTGCTGCTGCCGCTCAAATCCTTCTTCGTGTTCTTTGCGTTTATCACTATTGAAATGATACAAATAACAACACGAAGCGAAGAAGCTAATGCATTCAAGCAATTACATAACATGAAATTAATCCATATAATCAGAGCCAAAAATTGGCTCTGATACCAATTGCTGGAATTTGGTGCCCCTTGCACAGCGGAAGACATGCATTCACAAATAAATCATACATATGGATCTATTTGACAGATTATGGGATTAATTGATTCACATGTTAAACAATGAATTGCATACAAGAACGCACAAAATCATGCTTAAGGAATTAAAATCCTAATTCATGATATTCTACGGTTTAGGATTACCGATCTGATTCTCCAAAGAATCGACGATTGCTTGCGCCTTCTCCACGTGATGTTCTTCGTACTCAACCACGAATCTTCTAATCTATATCCTGAACTCGGAATCTGACCTTTGGGTGGGCAAAGCTTGTCAGAATCGAAAAGGGCTTGATTAGAAAGGAGACAGAATACCAGTTCTATCAAAAACTGATTTTTTCGTCCACTCCGAGAGGGGAGCACGAAAATTATAGATTTATTAACGCTAAATCTCCCTACTAATCTCCTTTCTAATCTCCTTTTATATTGAGTTATAATGAGCCAGATTAGGGATCCATGGAGGTTGGACTTGGGCCAAACCTGTTGGACTTTTACTAATTAAATTGAGCCCCAATTTAATACAAGTCCAATAGAATATTATTATCATCCACTATAGTATAATAATATTGACTGCCCGTCCAATCCCAAATTACGAGTAATCCGGGCTTTACCTCTTTAATTTATTATTTCCCGTGTTTAAGATATAAATATCCATTAATTAATTTAAGACTGCTATTTGACTTTAATTAAGTAATATCTTTTTCCAAGAGTTCTCTAGTTCAAAATCTTTATTTATTATTCTGGAATAAATTCCAACCGGCCGGGTTACTGAATAATAAAACCTTTTTCGAACACCTCTTGAGGATATTATCAAACTTGACTCACCCAGCACACGATTCATTGCAATAACAATACTAGCACATCTAGACATTAATCCCCACTACCCAAGATATCAGGATTCTTGGATTGCGAAAAATCCGCACCATTTGATAAATCAAAGTAGTGCATAATCAATATCGTATGCTCAATGTTATGTCAACAATGATTAAGAAATAACAATCACCGAGACCTCGTCTTTCAGTAAATAGCAAGAAAGACTTATCTCAATTGTTAGATCTTTCAGTGCTATACCACACCAGTGTCGTTTATTTCCTAAGGTAAGGAAACATGCGGACTGACACTGCAACCTTTCACGATAGGTAGTCAAAGCCTATCTAGGTTGTAAAATTCTATTTCTCTTCTACAAAGGACCGACTGTGTCACCTTCTGTGAACGTCGTTCACGACCAGTCTACTATGCAGAAGAATTAGACTTATTTGCTTCTTATACATTTAAATGTTTGAGAAACATCTTATAAATGCATAAGCAAACACCAATGCGATAAAATTAATTCTTCTCGCCTTGGGTTAAAAGTGGATTGTAGAGTTTATTGTATACAAGCAATTCTATCCGTGCAACATGCTCGAAATACGCTTTTCTGTATACCAATCCTAACAGTGTATAACTCGATCTACGATCGAGTACGAGCTTAAAGAAGAAGCTGCAGCTAATGTTGAAATCGCTTCCATTAAACCATTCATTGGCCTCATGCTACTCTGTGCTAAGTATTTGCTCCGCAACAATGACAATTGATCAACTATAGCCGCAACAATGACAATTGATCTACTATTAACTTGGGACTGCGTGTTTTACTTTCATGTTTGCTAAAATAAATTTCTATCCTCCTACTATATATCTCTGTATTTCATTTTCTCTTTTTCCATGCTTTTAATAACAACAATCAATATGAATCTACATATTTTATCAACTCATAACTATGAAATCTTGAAAAAGCTGCCACAAGAAAATCCTGCTCCCTACGTTAGCTATTAAAAGTGACACTTTATCCGCCACGAATTTTAAAAAATGTTAATAGAAAGTGAATTGAAAATATTAATGAAATGGGAGTCATACTCTTTGATACGCTCGGTTTTTGCACTATTTTAGGGCCTTTATAATGGTCATTTGATATATTTTGGAAAATTGATTGGAATATTGAAGTGAAAGATCATTTTTTGAGTAAGGAATTGAATATGGTAATGACTAATAACTAAGTGTGATTATGTGAGTGGATTAACCATAGAAATGAGACTAGAATTGATGATTGAAGCATATTCTAACGATTGCAAATAATTGAGATTAAAGAAATTTAGTTGATAAGGTTAATGAGTTTTATTTATAAGATTTGGTAATAGAAATACGATTTAGAATGACTATGGATGTGAAACTAAATTTGAGGATTTACTAAGTATGATTAGTAATTACGGAGTATAAAGTACCTAGTGGAAATAGTAACTTAGAATTTGATTAAGGGAATAAAAAAAAGGAAACAAACATGGAATGGATAGATAAAATGAGTAGTATATGGAATGCATTTAGTTGATCTTGAAATTTATCTGTGATTATTAATATTTTTAAATTAGTATTAAGTTGACGAACATAAAACTGTGAATAGTAATAGAATATTTGGTGATTTTTTTTATTGGAGGATTTAATTAGGAGTAATTACTGCAATCTATATATATATATTGTTAGGGTTTGTATGCTAGAAATCACCTTTCGAGTGATTGAATACTGTAAAACTCTAATTATTCTTTTCCAAGTAATGCAACGGATTATTTTTGTCATAATATTGTTATGTTTTACATATAATGGATGTTTATTGCATATTTAAATGTATAAACGAACCTAATAAAGTCTAAGTCTTTGTTTTAGTAGACCGGTTGTGGGTTGCGCTCAAATTAAGGTACGCGGTCAGTTCTGAACAAAGAAAAATAATAATTTCACAACCTAGATAGGCCTAGACTACCTATCGTGAAAGGTTGCAATGTCAGTCCGATTATTTCTAAGCCTTATTGAAATAAGATGACGTTGGTGTGGTATAGCACTGAATGGATCTAACAGCAAGACGAGTCTTTATGCTATCTACTGAAAGACGAGGTCTTGATAAATAATTTCTTAATCAATGTACGTTGGCATTGAGCATACGATATTGAGTATCTACTACTTTGACTTACCAAAGGTGCTGGTTTTTTGTCTTTCAGTAAATAGCAGGAAAGACTTATCTCAATTGTTAGATCTTTCAGTGCTATACCACACTAGTGTCGTTTATTTCCTAAGGTAAGGAAACATGCGGACTGACACTGCAACCTTTCACGATAGGTAGTCAAAGCCTATCTAGGTTGTAAAATTATATTTCTCTTCTACAAAGGACCGACTGTGTCACCTTCTGTGAACGTCGTTCACGACCAGTCTACTATGCAGAAGAATTAGACTTATTTGCTTCTTATACATTTAAATGTTTGAGAAACATCTTATAAATGCATAAGCAAACACCAATGCGATAAAATTAATTCTTCTCGCCTTGGGTTAAAAGTGGATGGTAGAGTTTATTGTATACAAGCAATTCTATCCGTGCAACATGCTCGAAATACGCTTTTCAGTATATCAATCCTAACAATCTCCCACTTATACTCAAAATCATGCTTTCGAGTATACCCACTGCCAAAACTCTCCCACTTATACTCTAAGCAGGTCTCGGGCCATGATACATCAAACTACTGTACTTTTCACCTCATGTGTAAAACATGTTGCCAAATAGGCATTTTGTGAAAAGTTCTGCCAGGTTGTTCTCTGATGATATCTTGGAAACCATAACGTCTTGCTGCGCACTTAATCCTTAATTAATTTCATACTTCATCTCTATGTGATTGCTTAGCTTTATCAGATCTTGTTTCCCTCGAGTTAGACATATGACTAGAGTAATTATAACAAAATATAATACTCATACACATACTCGGAATCACGGTCAAAGCTATTAGGAAGTTACTGAGATTAACAACTACCTTAGTAGTTTCTGATGAAACCAAACTTGTAATTTTCATGATAGAGTCTGTGATGTAATCACACTCCTTTATGACTCAGTTTTCAACTCCTAACGTTAACACATAGTCAGAGGATAACTCGATCATCAATCAATTATAAAATCGTGTCGATGTAACCTAAAGGACATAACATGGATGTCTGGTAAACTAGAGCATATTGTTTAGTCTTCTTCAAGTACTATAGTATATTCTTTACCCAATCCAATGTCCTTGGCCATGGTTAAAATGATATCATGCTTCTATGCCAACGGCAAAGCTAATATCTAACTTAATACACATCATAGCATATATGAGACTTCCAATTATGGAACTTGTCTCATTCTTCTTGATCTCATTCAATGTCGAAAAACACTTGACTAGAGACAAAATAATTCCATCTAGAAAAAGAAAAACCTTTTCTTGGAATTTTCATTGCTAAAGTGTCTAAGTATTGTGTAGATGTAGGATTCTTTAAGAAAACATACATTCTTTTCTAGCAATCTAATGACACAGATGCTTAGAATGTAACTAGATTATCTTAAATCCATCTTCCATAAACTGGGTAGACGACCAGTTTCCTACGCTAGATAATCCTCTTAGTTGTTTATCAACTTTTATAGATGTCATCATCGTAGAGTACCAGGAATACCAAATATAGTGCACGTTCAACTTTCTTGCCATGTATTACATAACCATTAAGATGTTCCATGCAGATGATCTCCTCAAGACTTCTACTTAAAGAAAACTGTCTTGACAATCATAGTACATACATCCAAATTTATGTAGGCTACAATAGACAACATACAGATCGACTTAGGCAAAATATTCAGGCGAGAATATAATTCTCTCTGGGTATAACCCTTTGCCATTATTCTAGCCTTTTGAGATCCATGCTTACACTTGCAGGTCCACTAGCTCCCACTGACTGAAATAGTCTATGGATAGTATCGCAAGTCTTGCAAACATTTTTGTCTATTTAAGATTGTTATTCAGAATCTATCATCTTATCAAGAATGATTATCTGAATAAGTCATTGCGTCCTTGTAGTTACAGGGATTATGTTCAAGTTGATCTAAGACTGTGTTTTAGGACTCTTTTAGATCCATGAACTTATTATGTTCGCAAAGAACGCTCCCACTACGACACGACTCTTACAATCTTAGGTACAAACGTTGATTTTCTTAGTGCATAAGTTTCTAATGGTATGACTTCTTGGTTAAGATGGAAAATAGATATTCTCATTATCTTGAGAATTATCATGTTTGTTATGCTTGTAGTTCTCCTCATAATCTTCATCAAAGAATCTAGTATTCATGTACACAAACACATATCTTGCCGTGAAGATTATAGAACCTATACCTTTTCTATCATTTGGGACAACCTTAAAACATACATCAGTACACAACTCCAATTACTTGGATACCTTTTCCAAAACATGTCTTGGAATAACTCCACACCTTGAGATGTGCTGGACTAAACTTACCTCTAGTCCACAACTCGTGTGTTGTAGAAGGTACCGATGTTATGGTAGTTTCTTTAAGGTATAACTCGTTGTTTCCAACGTATATCCCATCAATGATAAGGTGTTATTGACTAAAACTGTTCACTTATCGAACTTGTCTTCGAGAGACTTCGATATCTTCTTATATGACTATCCCATTCTTTAGAAGAATGCTTGGAGTAGTCAACTAGGATTTAGCTCCCACTACTGATCTTAACTCATTGCTCGTCTCCTATGGTATAAACCATTAAGATTTGCTAGTCTTTCTATGTCGCACCTCTATAAGTATTCTGAATCCCTTGAACCACCAAAAGATTCTAACTTATTGTGCATCAACCAGACTTACCTGACTTTCAAGCTATTTAACAAGTAAGCTATTAAAATCTCGATAGTCACTTGAGTTAGATAAAATTAGTTTGAACAATTACTAAGTACTTTCTTGGCCTTATGATTAAGTACCATAAATACTTTATCATTCATTGTTTAAGAAGTTGAACTGTCTTGTTAAACTCAATCTTTTTGCAATTACATTGTTTAGATATAATTTGTTTTTCTATGGTACTATGATAGATATTCGATCCACATTTCTCAATAATGCAAGCATTATAAAATGAAATTGAACATCGTAGAATCATAAATGAGTTTAGAAACTGAATATAAATTTGTTCTAAACAAGACTGTACCAATAAAACAAAATCTCTAATATCAAAAACAAAACAATAAAGTGAGCATAAATAAATAGCTCCCAGTGCAACAATTGCCCAACTGGATCTAGATCTCTCTTTTAGAAATTGCATTGTTATCTAAGTCATTGTCCTTCTATAGAAGAGCTCAATCCGACTTATAATGCATCTTCTTTTTGCCTTTTCACCCAATTTATCTTGTCTTTCTTGCTTTCAGCAGACATTGATGACAATTCAGCTCTTCCCTCTTTCCATTGCTAGTCTTCTGTTCTATTGAACTGAGACATAAGAAAGATGCAGCCTTAATGAATTCGTCAACTATCATGTTATCTTCCTCCAATAGTAATTAAGTGAATATAATGCTTAAGGTTTCCAACTTTTCAGTAACAACCTTCATATAATCACTTCCTATTACATTTGGCGATGAACTGAGTGTAGAAAATATTTGAGTAACTGAATCAGAAGATTCCTCAAAACATTCTATCTCTTGTGGATATTCCAATAGAATCTGGACAACGTCCTTATTGGATATCTCTTTATCATCAATAAAAACCAAGACATGTCTCACTACTTAAAAGAAAGTAGTTTGATCTTCTTCCTCAAAGAACTTGTCAAGTACATGCATAAAATGCATTCTCAAACTTTCTTTGTGGAATTTTGTCGATGAAATAGAGGACATGAATTGGTGAGTACAAACTTTAAGTTTTCAGCAATGAGAATCTTATCCATTTACATTTCCAGTCTACATAATTTTGGCCTTCGAGTTTGATTTCATTAAGGTTCGCAGACATTATTAAGAATTTGGCTGAGAAGAAATAAAACTATTTATCACATACTATGCTTGATACATAATTGCAAACAACCACAAAACAATTTATGTATTTAACAACTGTGAAAACCAAAATAAGTACGCCTCTAGGGAGGTCATACAAATTCGGATTCCAACAATTTCTTGGTCACAATACCGACGAATAGTCCAGAGACCACTAAGGTGGAATGGCCGCCAAATATTGCCTAAGCTTTTACCATAAATATTTGCATCTAGGAATTTCGTTTCTGTTTTGATACTCCTTCTAGGGAAGGTCGTACGCCACTAACAAAATTCCATAGCTATCTTATAAATATGTTTTAAACATATGAACTTGCAATTTCACAGGATTATTGCTCCCACTAGGGTGGGTCGCGATAATATTAGAAACATGCTTCTAGTTTAAACAATTTACTATTAAGAAGTCTAATCTTATGAACTTGCTATTTCGTAGGATTATTGCTCCCACTAAGGTGGGTCGCGATAGTATTAGAAACTGCTTCATAAATAGACCAATTTATGGAGACCATGTACAACGCATTGTTGTAATTATCGCTTAGTAATTTTAAACATAGTTTTTACATAATTATCACATAAGTAGATAAGGCAGATAACCCACTTAAAATAGATTAACACCAAATAAACAGATAAATCCATTTAATTCATGCTGATTAATCATTGGATAATTATTTAAATTATTTAATAAATCTTGGAAGATTTAATTAAATAATTAATTGCTTATCTTATCAAAAATAGGAATTTCGGATTTGATACGATTTACTTGGATACTTGATTATCCAAATTAATTTAGGATTTATCTAGATAGAGTTGAATTTATCTAAATCCATTTAAGATTATTCTAGATTTTATAAGAATAAAACCGCACTTCCTAAGGATAGGAAGCACGGGGAATCGTGACCAGTGGGGGAATTAAAGAGCGGGGAAGAAGGGGAAACAATCAATTCAAGGCAATACAACTTAACAGTCAAAGGCGAAATGCCAATTAAGTTAACTAACGTTTCAATCCCGAAGTTTACAAAATGAAAGATAACAGAGTTCGACAATAAAGAAAATAACAGAGTTTCTTAATGAATCGAGTATTTCATCCATACTTGGACAAGTTCGTCCTGATATTCATAGATGATGTGCTAGTTTACTAGAAGGATGAAAAGGAACATGAGGAACATCTAAGGATCACGCTGGAAACACTCAGAACAGAGAAGTTATACGCCAAGTTCAGTAAGTGTGAATTCTGGCTAAAGGAAGTGAATTTTCTGGGGCATATTGTGACAGCCGAAGGGATTCGAGTTGATCCCGCAAAGGTGGAGGCCGTACAACAGTGGAAGGCGCCAAAGACCCAAAAAGAGATTCGGAGTTTCCTTGGACTGGCAGGATACTACCGAAGATTTATTGAAGGATTTTCTAAAATTGCACGGCCAATGACTCAACAATTGAAGAAGGGGACCAAGGTCAATTGGACACCGGAGTGTGAGGCTAGCTTCCAGTTGTTGAAAGAGAAATTGACCACCGCACCTATTCTAGCCGTGCCGGAACCAGGGGTAGACTATGTGGTTTACACTGATGCCTCGAAGATTGGATTGGGGTGTGTTTTGATGCAGAACGGTAAGGTGATTGCCTATGCTTCGCGGCAGTTGAGACCACACGAGTTGAATTACCCTACTCATGACTTAGAACTAGCGGCTGTTGTACACGCATTGAAGATTTGGAGGCACCATCTCTATGGAGTTCGGTGTGAGATTTTTACCGACCACAAGAGTCTGAAACACTTCTTTGAGCAGAAAGATTTGAACATGAGGCAACGCAGATGGCTCGAGCTAGTCAAGGATTATGATTGTGGTATTAACTATCATCCGGGTAAAGCAAACGTGGTGGCGGATGCTTTGAGCCGGAAAGCTCAACCGCAGTTGGCTACTTTTCTCACTCAGGAAGCGGAGTTGATTCGCAATTTTAGCAAGATGCAATTGGAGGTAGTAAGAGCTCCGGAGACCGTGAAGGGAAAGATTGCCACCTTGGTAATTGCATCCGATCCGCAGACAAGGATAATAGAAGGGCAACGGAATGATGAAAATTTGGAGAAAATTCGACTGAAGGTGAGGAAGGGCGAACAAGAGAAGTTTCGAGAGGAGGCTGATAATGCTCTCACCTATGAGGGGAGACTATGTGTGCCAAGCGACGAAGGACTTCAAAATGAAATTCTGACCGAGGCACACGAGACTCCATACACCGCTCATCCTGGAAGTACGAAGATGTACCAGGACTTGAAGGGATCATTCTGGTGGGATGGAATGAAGAGGGACATAGCTTCGTTTGTGGACAGATGTTTGGCATGTCAACAAGTAAAAGCTTTACATCAACGACCCTATGGGAAGTTGCAACCGTTGGAGATTCCGGAGTGGAAATGGGAACATATCGCCATGGATTTTGTGACAGGTTTACCAAAGACCCGGCAAGGTAATACGGCCATTTGGGTGATTATAGACCGCCTCACCAAGAGTGCGCATTTTATACCCATCCCCATAACGCATGGATCCAACAAACTGGCCCGGATTTACGTGAAGGAAATCATTCGGCTACATGGAGTGCCAATAACAATCACGTCAGACCGGGATACAAGGTTTACTTCAAGGTTTTGGATAAGTCTGCAACGGGAGCTTGGTACACGACTGAATTTTAGTACTGCCTTCCATCCACAAACCGATGGACAGTCCGAGAGAACGATTCAAACTCTTGAGGACATGCTGAGAGCCGTGGTGCTCGACAGAGGAGAAAATTGGGAAGTAGTACTACCATTGATCGAGTTCGCCTATAACAATAGTTTCCAGGCGACAATAAATATGGCCCCGTATGAAGCATTGTATGGGAGAAAATGTAGATCACCACTTTACTGGGATGAGGTTGGTGAAAGAAGAGTACTCGGGCCAGATTCGGTCGAAGAAATGATAGAG
This sequence comes from Salvia splendens, assembly GCF_004379255.2. Classification (NCBI taxonomy): domain Eukaryota; kingdom Viridiplantae; phylum Streptophyta; class Magnoliopsida; order Lamiales; family Lamiaceae; genus Salvia; species Salvia splendens. The sequence goes on from NC_056046.1 coordinate 29,920,256, forward strand.
ATCGTGCGACAAATTCGACAAAGGATAAAGGAAGCTCAAGACCGACAGAAGTCGTATGCTGATGTCCGGCGTACCGATTTACAGTTCAATATGGGAGATAAGGTGTTCTTGAAAGTATCTCCGTCAAAGGGAATAACGAGGTTCGGTGTAAAGGGGAAGTTGAAGCCACGATACATAGGGCCTTATGAAATCCTTGAGAAGGTGGGACCCGTAGCGTATAGGTTGGCACTACCACCAAGTTTTGGGACTGTGCACAATGTTTTCCATGTGTCACAATTACGAAAGTACGTGTTCGATCCCAAGCACGTGGTTCATCAAGAGGAAATGATTTTGAATCCTGACTTGAGTTACGAGGAGAAGCCCGAAGCTATTCTGGACAGGAAAGTGCAAGAGTTGAGGAACAAATCGATCGCGTCCGTGAAAGTACTTTGGAAACACCATGGCCACGAGGAGGCTACTTGGGAACTCGAGGATAAAATGAAAGAGAAATACCCGGAACTTTTCGTTAGAAATGAGTAAATTTCGGGACGAAATTTCTGTTAAGGTGGGTAGAATGTAACACCCGTACCTTAAGTTTGAAATTTATTTTATGTAACGGAATAATTGATAAAATTATTTCGAAATGCTATGCTTCTCGATAAATGTGATAAGGGAAAAATTGTGGTTTATGTGTGTGGTGTGAAAAGGAATGTGTTTATGTTTTTTTTTTTTTTTTTGTGAACGATGGGGGGCACGTTTAAGGTCTCGATGAAAGGTAAATGATGAAATTGCTATTCTTTAGCAAGGCGAATGAATTAAGTGGAAAGGAATGTATGTTTTATGGATAACGACGCGCGTAATTTGAGGAACGGTTGAATGAATATTATATTTGGAACAACACCAAATATAAATTATGTACGATTTCTCGTACTTTAATTTTTGGTTATGAAGAACGAGATAACAAAATTTAATAAAGGCCCGTGAATTTTATTTAACGAAGGAAAATGCGAAAAATATAAAAAAATGTATGAAATTATTTTGGACTTTCCAAAATAAATTTGAAGTCCAATTAAATATAAGATAATTTGAATTCTAATCACTCTTTAAATCCATCAAGTGATAGTTTTTAACTTGGGCTTGTAATTTATTTGTTGATTTTAGCCCAATTGAAATTAAATCATAGAAGCCCAAGTATGGATTTAAATTATCTAAGCCCAAATTAATTCTCCCCCCCCCCCCACGTCCGACGGTTCCTTCTCCCCCCCCCCCCATGATGTTCGACGGTTTTCTCTTCTTCAAGGAGGAGACTCCTCTTTGTTCCACCTCTCCACTTCCCCCATCAATATCTACACCCTCCTTAAACCCCTCTAACCCACTCACCACTTTCACTTAGCAAAAAAAAAAGAGAGAAGAGAGAAGGAGAAGCGGCGAGAGAGAGTGCCGAGAGAAAAGGAGGAAGCTTGAGCCACCACTTTGTGTTTTCTTCTACCATTTTCAACCATCTTAGAGGTATAATTCTTTTCCACCCTCAAAGCATGAGTTTAATGTAGCCTTTCATGATTCATGTAATCTTAATCTTCTTCCGTAGTCAATTAAGTAGAAACCGACGTAGAACCAACCGAACGATCGCCGTACGTAGCCGAAGCTTAGAAAGAACTTAACTTTATAATAATAATGCGTGTTGCGGGTTGAATCGGGGTCGTTCGGGGTGGTTTCGGAGAAGGGGAAGCCGTCGCCGGCGACGGGCAGCGGCGGACAGCCGCGCTCGGCGTTCCCCGGTGCAGACAGCGTCTCCCGACGCGACGGCAGTAGCTCCCTTCCCCGTGGCAGTAGTGGCGGCGTCGTGGTGAAGTGGCAGCGGCCTCGCGGCAGCAGCAGCGTCACAGCGGCTCCCGGCGACTGTAGGCGACCTCAGCCGCGACGGCGGCGACTCCAGCGGCGGCGGCGGGCGACTCCAGCGGCGGTGTCGACGCTTCATGGCGGAGCGGCTGCTGCGTTGTGTCGAGAGAGAGAGACGAGTAGAGAGAAGTTTGAGAAGAGGATAGAGGGAGAGAGATGTTGACCGAGAGTTGTGGGAATTGAAAGTCAAAATTGGGCTTTGGAGGTAATTTGAGAATTTGGGCCCTTGGCCTTGTGTAAAAAAAAAAGGAAAAGGGAGAAGAGTTTGGGCCTCTTCAATTTAATCTTTTGGGCCTAGCTAAATAAATGGGAGAAATAAGGTGGGCTAAGATGCTAGTTAACTTGGATCAAATAAATTAAGTCTTGGGCCGATGTTTTAATCGTAAAGAATGATTTAATTTAATCGTGGGAAATCTTAATTGATTCTTGATTAATGTCAAGGATGAATAATTTATCTCAAGCCCGAAATAATTAATTCGAAGGAAAGAAATTGGTGAAAGTGAGTTAAGCGCTTAATCAAAATCTTGGGATTAAATCCTATATCATGGAGGAAAATTATGAGGAGTCAGCGAAGGAGTTATAAGCGTAAACGGCCGACCGGCGCCGCACGCGACGCCTTGGGCGGCCGCTGAATAATCGATAATGCACGAAAACCGATAAAAAGGAAATAAAAGACTTTAATTAGAGTGCATGCATTCTAAATGTTTTCGTTATTGAGATTGATGTGTACTTTAATTGTTTTTCGAAAAGGTGGTTCGCACGCTCGTTAAAGTCGGATCGAGAAGTTATAAAAGGAAATTTCCAAGCTATTGAGGTGGGCTTTATTCTTTAACGTTTATTTTAAATCAATATGTTTACGGTGTTATAAGGATGTTTCAATAAGTATGTCATGCCGTGTTTATGTTTTGAAACTGCATATCTGTTTGTCTACTAGAACAAAACTCTACTAGACTTGATGGTTAACGAATTCGGGTCTAACTAGGGTCTACGCCCTACTTAGACTAGTGCACTGATGGGGATCGTGAGCCGTCCCCTAGGTCGGCCGGTCCAGTGATCGAGATTGTGGCCACAGTCTCGTTTCACATGATGGTTCAGATATGGTATATGATAGAGGATGATGTTAGTCCGCGCGGACACTGTTTTATGGAAATGAATTTTTGTGCTTCTCGGTTCTTTTTAAAGTAAAACCCGGGATTCACACGATGATGGCTTGACATATCTTAACGATGAATGTTTTCGGGCGTGAGTTCACTGGGTGCATCAAGTACTCAGCCCCTGCATATGTTCTCCCTATGTGCAGGTTGGGCGAGGTCGGGAGGCGGAGGATGTTGAGTGATGATTCAAGAACTGGTCCGGTTACTATTATGTCATCATACGTAGTAGTAGCTAAACTCTCAAATTGCTTCCGCTATTTAATGTCCTAAGAAACTCTCTTATTTTCTTTATTGTCGAACTCTGTTATCTTTCATTTTGTAAACTTCGGGATTGAAACGTTAGTTAACTTAATTGGCATTTCGCCTTTGACTGTTAAGTTGTATTGCCTTGAATTGATTGATTCCCCTTCTTCCCCGCTCCTTAATTCCCCCACTGGTCACGATTCCCCGTGCTTCCTATCCTTAGGAAGTGCGGTCGTGACATTATAAGAATAAAACCAAATCCAAAATTCAAGATAAAACTGACCTTGGATTATCATTATCTAAATCATACCAGGATATTTCAGGATGAAAAAAAATTTCTCCAAATCCATAAGATAAAGATAAAACCCAATCATTCCAAGATTTAAAGAAACCTTAGATTATTTAGAATAAGAACCTAGAATATATCATATCTATTAGGATTTATTCTAGATAAAATTAATTTTATCAAAATCCAATTAGAAAAGGATTATCTTGTATTATCTTTATCCAAATTTATCTAGGATATTTTCTAAATAGAAATAAATCTATTTATATCCATAAAATTAAGATAATCTATAATTAATATTAATTTAATTCAAACAGGATTTAACTAGAAAGAACTAAATCTTTCTTAAATCCAAAAGATAATACAATACTGGATTAATAATTATCTAAATCTACTAAGATATATTTCTAGATAGATATGAATCTATCAATATCTATAAGATATAGATAAACTTATTTATCTAAATCACAAGGATAATTTCTTAATAGAATTAAATCTACAAATATCCACAAGATAAAGATAAACATAGATTTTAATATCCAAATCTACTAAGATGTATTCTAGATAGATATAAATCTATCAATATCTACAAGACATGGATAAACTTAATTAATGTTTATCTTAGTCTGTCTAGGATTTATTCACATAGAATTAATCTATATAAATCCATAAGACAATAAAATAATTGTTATCCCAATTTTATCTAGGATTTATCTAGATAGAATCAAATCTATCAAACTCCATAAAATAAGGATAAAATCCAAATATAATTAATTATTTATCTAGTCTATCTAGGATTTATTCACATAGAATTAAATCTATATAAATCCATAAGACAAAACAAAATTAATTATTATCCTACTTTATCTAGGATTTATTTAGATAGAATTTAATCTATATAAATCCATAAAATAAGGATAAAAATCACATTAATCCATAATTTAATTAAAAAATTATATTTTATAGATAATCCAATTAAATTGATATATTCAAAACTTATTCTAAATTATATCTTGAAATATATTCAAAACTAATTCCTAGGATTATGAAAACCCTAACTAATTTTGAATATTTTCTCCAAATTAGTTCCTAAGATTGAGGAAACCCTAACTAATTTGAAAAAATTTCAACGCAGCCCCACGAGCTTGGGAACCGCCACCGGGCTCCCACTCAGATCACCCTTTTGAGCCACTGATCGGACCGCCTGGGCAGTCTCTTGGGCTGCTCTCGGCTGAAACGAAACTGTCCAACCTGAACCCAAACTACCCTAGTCCGGAGGTTGCCCAATTCATGGCTGCTGCTGCAGCTGCTTCACCACAGCCAATGTCCGTCATGTCCCCGTAGCCGTCGGCGCTGCTCACGCGCAGATCGCCGTCCTCAGCCACATCATGCTGAACTGCTTGTGCTGTCTGGCCGCTGCCTTGCGTCGCTGAACTGCTGTCCGATTGTTAATTCAAGCAGTCGAAGTTGTTCTCTCAATTCTCTTTCCGCGAACTCGCGTTGTGACTGATTCTTGATGCCACAAGCGCGACAATTTGATTCGAACAAATAAAATGCACGACAACAGTTAAAACAAATTACAAGAAGGAGTTATCAAGTAATTATTCATGCAATCATTATTTGGGAATCAAAATTCTCGCAAACATCATGTAATCATTATATCATGACTACATACATTGAATATTGTATCCAATATTCATGCCAAGTTATCAAAATTTGGGAAAAGGTCAAAAACCCTAGCTTGGCAAATCGGCGTGTGCTGCTGCCGCTCAAACCCTTCTTCGTGTTCTTTGCGTTTATCACTATTGAAACGATACAAATAACAACACGAAGCGAAGAAGCTAATGCATTCAAGCAATTACATAACATGAAATTAATCCATATAATCAGAGCAAAATTGGCTCTGATACCAATTGCTGGGATTTGGTGGCCCCTTGCACAGCGGAAGACATGCATTCACAAATAAATCATACATATGGATCTATTTGACAGATTATGGATTAATTGATTCACATGTTAAACAATGAATTGCAACAAGAACGCACAAAATCATGCTTAAGGATTAAAATCCTAATTCATGATAATTCTACGGTTTAGGATTACCGATCTGATTCTCTAAAGAATCGACGATTGCTTGCGCCTTCTCCACGTGATGTTCTTCGTACTCAACCACGAATCTTCTAATCTATATCCCGAACTCGGAATCTGACCTTTGGGTGGGCAAAGCTTGTCAGAATCGAAAAGGGCTTGATTAGAAAGGAGACAGAATACCAGTTCTATCAAAAACTGATTTTTTCTTCCACTCCCAGAGGGGAGCACGAAAATTATAGGTTTATTAACGCTAAATCTCCCTACTAATCTCCTTTCTAATCTCCTTTTTTATTGAGTTATAATGAGCCAGATTAGATATCCATGGAGGTTGGACTTGGGCCAAACCTGTTGGAATTTTACTAATTAAATTGAGCCCCAATTTAATACAAGTCCAATAGAATATTATTATCATCCACTATAGTATAATAATATTGACTGCCCGTCTAATCCCAAATTACGAGTAATTCGGGCTTTACCTCTTTAATTTATTATTTCCCGTGTTTAAGATATAAATATCCATTAATTAATTTAAGACTGCTATTTGACTTTAATTAAGTAATATCTTTTTCCAAGAGTTCTCTAGTTCAAAATCTTTATTTATTATTCTGGAATAAATTCCAACCGGCCGGGTTACTGAATAATAAAACCTTTTTCGAACACCTCTTGAGGATATTATCAAACTTGACTCACCCAGCACACGATTCATTGTAATAACAATACTAGCACATCTAGACATTAATCACCACTACCCAAGATATCAGGATTCTTGGATTGCAAAAAATCCGCACCATTTGATAAATCAAAGTAGTGCATAATCAATATCGTATGCTCAATGTTATGTCAACAATGATTAAGAAATAACAATCACCGAGACCTCGTCTTTCAGTAAATAGCAAGAAAGACTTATCTCAATTGTTAGATCTTTCAGTGCTATACCACACCAGTGTCGTTTATTTCCTAAGGTAAGGAAACATGCAGACTGACACTGCAACCTTTCACGATAGGTAGTCAAAGCCTATCTAGGTTGTAAAATTCTATTTCTCTTCTACAAAGGACCGACTGTGTCACCTTCTGTGAACGTCGTTCACGACCAGTCTACTATGCAGAAGAATTAGACTTATTTGCTTCTTATACATTTAAATGTTTGAGAAACATCTTATAAATGCATAAGCAAACACCAATGCGATGAAATTAATTCTTCTCGCCTTGGGTTAAAAGTGGATTGTAGAGTTTATTGTATACAAGCAATTCTATCCGTGCAACATGCTCGAAATACGCTTTTCTGTATACCAATCCTAACAGTGTATAACTCGATCTACGATCGAGTACGAGCTTAAAGAAGAAGCTGCAGCTAATGTTGAAATCGCTTCCATTAAACCATTCATTGGCCTCATGCTACTCTGTGCTAAGTATTTGCTCCGCAACAATGACAATTGATCAACTATAGCCGCAACAATGACAATTGATCTACTATTAACTTGGGACTGCGTGTTTTACTTTCATGTTTGCTAAAATAAATTTCTATCCTCCTACTATATATCTCTGTATTTCATTTTCTCTTTTTCCATGCTTTAATAACAACAATCAATATGAATCTACATATTTTATCAACTCATAACTATGAAATCTTGAAAAAGCTGCCACAAGAAAATCCTGCTCCCTACGGTAGCTATTAAAAGTGACACTTTATCCGCCACGAATTTTAAAAAATGTTAATAGAAAGTGAGTTGAAAATATTAATGAAATGGGAGTCATACTCTTTGATACGCTCGGTTTTTGCACTATTTTAGGGCCTTTATAATGGTCATTTGATATATTTTGGAAAATTGATTGGAATATTGAAGTGAAAGATCATTTTTTGAGTAAGGAATTGAATATGGTAATGACTAATAACTAAGTGTGATTATGTGAGTGGATTAACCATAGAAATGAGACTAGAATTGATGATTGAAGCATATTCTAACGATTGCAAATAATTGAGATTAAAGAAATTTAGTTGATAAGGTTAATGAGTTTTATTTATAAGATTTGGTAATAGAAATATGATTTAGAATGACTATGGATGTGAAACTAAATTTGAGGATTTACTAAGTAAGATTAGTAATTACGGAGTATAAAGTACCTAGTGGAAATAGTTACTTAGAATTTGATTAAGGGAATAAAAAAAAGGAAACAAACATGGAATGGATAGATAAAATGAGTAGTATATGGAATGCATTTAGTTGATCTTGAAATTTATCTGTGATTATTAATATTTTTAAATTAGTATTAAGTTGACGAACATAAAACTGTGAATAGTAATAGAATATTTGGTGATTTTTTTTATTGGAGGATTTAATTAGGAGTAATTACTGCAATCTATATATATATATTGTTAGGGTTTGTATGCTAGAAATCACCTTTCGAGTGATTGAATACTGTAAAACTCTAATTATTCTTTTCCAAGTAATGCAACGGATTATTTTTGTCATAATGTTGTTATATTTTACATTTAATGGATGTTTATTGCATATTTAAATGTATAAGCGAATATAATAAAGTCTAAGTCTTTGTTTTAGTAGACCGGTTGTGGGCTGCGCTCAATTTAAGGTACGCGGTCAGTTCTGAACAAAGAAAAATAATAATTTCACAACCTAGATAGGCCTAGACTACCTATCGTGAAAGGTTGCAATGTCAGTCCGATTATTTCTAAGCCTTATTGAAATAAGATGACGTTGGTGTGGTATAGCACTGAATGGATCTAACAGCAAGACGAGTCTTTATGCTATCTACTGAAAAACGAGGTCTTGATAAATAATTTCTTAATCAATGTACGTTGGCATTGAGCATACGATATTGAGTATCTACTACTTTGACTTACCAAAGGTGCTGGTTTTTCGTCTTTCAGTAAATAGCATGAAAGACTTATCTCAATTGTTAGATCTTTCAGTGCTATACCACACTAGTGTCGTTTATTTCCTAAGGTAAGGAAACATGCGGACTGACACTGCAACCTTTCACGATAGGTAGTCAAAGCCTATCTAGGTTGTAAAATTATATTTCTCTTCTATAAAGGACCGACTGTGTCACCTTCTGTGAGCGTCGTTCACTACCAGTCTACTATGCAGAAGAATTAGACTTATTTGCTTCTTATACATTTAAATGTTTGAGAAACATCTTATAAATGCATAAGCAAATACCAATGCGATAAAATTAATTCTTCTCGCCTTGGGTTAAAAGTGGATTGTAGAGTTTATTGTATACAAGCAATTCTATCCGTGCAACATGCTCGAAATACGCTTTTCAGTATATCAATCCTAACAATCTCCCACTTATACTCAAAATCATGCTTTCGAGTATACCCACTGCCAAAACTCTCCCACTTATACTTTAAGCAGGTCTCGGGCCATGATACATCAAACTACTGTACTTTTCACCTCATGTGTAAAACATGTTGCCATATAGGCATTTTGTGAAAAGTTCTGTCAGGTTGTTCTCTGATGATATCTTGGAAACCATAACGTCTTGCTGAGCACTTAATCCTTAATTAATTTCATACTTCATCTCCATGTGATTGCTTAGCTTTATCAGATCTTGTTTCCCTCGAGTTAGACATATGACTAGAGTAATTATAACAAAATATAATACTCATACACATACTCGGAATCACGGTCAAAGCTATTAGGAAGTTACTGAGATTAACAACTACCTTAGTAGTTTCTGATGAAACCACACTTGTAATTTTCATGATAGAGTCTGTGATGTAATCACACTCCTTTATGACTCAGTTTTCAACTCCTAACGTTAACACATAGTCAGAGGATAACTCGATCATCAATCAATTATAAAATCGAGTCGATGCAACCTAAAGGACATAACATGGATGTCTGGTAAACTAGAGCATACTGTTTAGTCTTCTTCAAGTACTATAGTATATTCTTTACCCAATCCAATGTCCTTGGCCATGGTTAAAATGATATCATGCTTCTATGCCAACGGCAAAGCTAATATCTAACTTAATACACATCATAGCATATATGAGACTTCCAATTATGGAACTTGTCTCATTCTTCTTGATCTCATTCAATGTCGAAAAACACTTGACTAGAGACAAAATAATTCCATCTAGAAAAAGAAAAACCTTTTCTTGGAATTTTCATTGCTAAAGTGTCTAAGTATTGTGTAGATGTAGGATTCTTTAAGAAAACATACATTCTTTTCTAGCAATCTAATGACACAGATGCTTATAATATAACTAGATTATCTTAAATCCATCATCCTTAAACTGGGTAGACGACCAGTTTCCTACGCTAGATAATCCTCTTAGTTGTTTATCAACTTTTATAGATGTCATCATCGTAGAGTACCAGGAATACCAAATATAGTGCACGTTCAACTTTCTTGCCATGTATTACATAACCATTAAGATGTCCCATGCAGATGATCTCCTCAAGACTTCTACTTAAAGAAAACTGTCTTGACAATCATAGTACATACATCCTAATTTATGTAGGCTACAATAGACAATATACAGATCGACTTAGGCAAAATATTCAGGCGAGAATATAATTCTCTCTGGGTATAACCCTTTGCCATTATTCTAGCCTTTTGAGATCCATGCTTACACTTGCAGGTCCACTAGCTCCCACTGACTGAAATAGTCTATGGATAGTATCGCAAGTCTTGCAAACATTTTTGTCTATTTAAGATTGTTATTCAGAATCTATCATCTTATCAAGAATGATTATCTGAATAAGTCATTGCGTCCTTGTAGTTACAGGGATTATGTTCAAGTTGATCTAAGACTGAGTTTTAAGACTCTTTTAGATCCATGAACTTATTATGTTCGCAAAGAACGCTCCCACTACGACACGACTCTTACAATCTTAGGTACAAACGTTGATTTTCTTAGTGCATAAGTTTCTAATGGTATGACTTCTTGGTTAAGATGGAAAATAGATATTCTCATTATCTTGAGAATTATCATGTTTGTTAGGCTTGTAGTTCTCCTCATAATCTTCATCAAAGAATCTAGTATTCGTGTACACAAACACATATCTTGCCGTGAAGATTATAGAACCTATACCTTTTCTATCATTTGGGACAACCTTAAAACATACATCAGTACACAACTCCAATTACTTGGATACCTTTTCCAAAACATGTCTTGGAATAACTCCACACCTTGAGATGTGCTGGACTAAACTTACCTCTAGTCCACAACTCGTGTGTTGTAGAAGGTACCGATGTTATGGTAGTTTCTTTAAGGTATAACTCGTTATTTCCAACGTATATCCCATCAATGATAAGGTGTTATTGACTAAAACTGTTCACTTATCGAACTTGTCTTCGAGAGACTTCGATATCTTCTTATATGACTATCCCATTCTTTAGAAGAATGCTTGGAGTAGTCAACTAGGATTTAGCTCCCACTACTGATCTTAACTCATTGCTCGTCTCCTATGGTATAAACCATTAAGACTTGCTAGTCTTTCTATATCGCACCTCTATAAGTATTCTGAATCCCTTGAACCACCAAAAGATTCTAACTTATTGTGCATCAACCAGACTTACCTGACTTTCAAGCTATTTAACAAGTAAGCTATTAAAATCTCGATAGTCACTTGAGTTAGACAAAATTAGTTTGAACAATTACTAAGTACTTTCTTGGCCTTATGATTAAGTACCATAAATACTTTATCATTCATTGTTTAAGAAGTTGAACTGTCTTGTTAAACTCAATCTTTTTGCAATTACATTGTTTAGATATAATTTGTTTTTCTATGGTACTATGATAGATATTCGATCCACATTTCTCAATAATGCAAGCATTATAAAATGAAATTGAACATCGTAGAATCATAAATGAGTTTAGAAACTGAATATAAATTCATTCTAAACAAGACTGTACCAATAAAACAAAATCTCTAACATCAAAAACAAAACAATAAAGTGAGCATAAATAAATAGCTCTCAGTGCAACAATTGCCCAACTGGATCTAGATCTCTCTTTTAGAAATTGCATTGTTATCTAAGTCATTGTCCTTCTATAGAAGAGCTCAATCCGACTTATAATGCATCTTCTTTTTGCCTTTTCACCCAATTTATCTTGTCTTTCTTGCTTTCAGCAGACATTGATGACAATTCAGCTCTTCCCTCTTTCCATTGCTAGTCTTCTGTTCTATTGAACTGAGACATAAGAAAGATGCAGCCTTAATGAATTCGTCAACTATCATGTTATCTTCCTCCAATAGTAATTAAGTGAATATAATGCTTAAGGTTTCCAACTTTTCAGTAACAACCTTCATATAATCACTTCCTATTACATTTGGCGGTGAACTGAGTGTAGAAAATATTTGAGTAACTGAATCAGAAGATTCCTCAAAACATTCTATCTCTTGTGGATATTCCAATAGAATCTGGACAACGTCCTTATTGGATATCTCTTTATCATCAATAAAAACCAAGACATGTCTCACTACTTAAAAGAAAGTAGTTTGATCTTCTTCCTCAAAGAACTTGTCAAGTACATGCATAAAATGCATTCTCAAACTTTCTTTGTGGAATTTTGTCGATGAAATGGAGGACATGAATTGGTGAGTACAAACTTTAAGTTTTCAGCAATGAGAATCTTATCCATTTACATTTCCAGTCTACATAATTTTGGCCTTCGAGTTTGATTTCATTAAGGTTCGCAGACATTATTAAGAATTTGGCTGAGAAGAAATAAAACTATTTATCACATACTATGCTTGATACATAATCGCAAACAACCACAAAACAATTTATGTATTTAACAACTGTGAAAACCAAAATAAGTACGCCTCTAGGGAGGTCATACAAATTCGGATTCCAACAATTTCTTGGTCACAATACCGACGAATAGTCCAGAGACCAATAAGGTGGAATGGCCGCCAAATATAGCCTAAGCTTTTACCATAAATATTTGCATCTAGGAATTTCGTTTCTGTTTTGATACTCCTTCTAGGGAAGGTCGTACGCCACTAACAAAATTCCACAGCTATCTTATAAATATGTTTTAAACATATGAACTTGCAATTTCATAGGATTATTGCTCCCACTAGGGTGGGTCGCGATAATATTAGAAACATGCTTCTAGTTTAAACAATTAACTATTAAGAAGTCTAATCTTATGAACTTCCTATTTCGTAGGATTATTGCTCCCACTAAGGTGGGTCGCGATAGTATTAGAAACTGCTTCATAAATAGACCAATTTATGGAGACCATGTACAACGCATTGTTGTAATTATCGCTTAGTAATTTTAAACATAGTTTTTGCATAATTATCACATAAGTAGATAAGGCAGATAACCCACTTAAAATAGATTAACACCAAATAAACAGATAAATCCATTTAATTCATGCTGATTAATCATTGGATAATTATTTAAATTATTTAATAAATCTTGGAAGATTTAATTAAATAATTAATTGCTTATCTTATCCAAAATAGGAATTTCGGATTTGATACGATTTACTTGGATACTTGATTATCCAAATTAATTTAGGATTTATCTAGATAGAGTTAGAATTTATCTAAATCCATTTAAGATTATTCTAGATTTTATAAGAATAAAACCGCACTTCCTAAGGATAGGAAGCACGGGGAATCGTGACCAGTGGGGGAATTAAGGAGCGGGGAAGAAGGGGAAACAATCAATTCAAGGCAATACAACTTAACAGTCAAAGGCGAAATGGCAATTAAGTTAACTAACGTTTCAATCCCGAAGTTTACAAAATGAAAGATAACAGAGTTCGACAATAAAGAAAATAACAGAGTTTCTTAATGAATCGAGTATTTCATCCATACTTGGACAAGTTCGTCCTGGTATTCAAAGGATCACACTGGAAACACTCAGAACAGAGAAGTTATATGCCAAGTTCAGTAAGTGTGAATTCTGGCTAAAGGAAGTGAATTTTCTGGGGCATATTGTGACAGCCGAAGGGATTCGAGTTGACCCCGCAAAGGTGGAGGCCGTACAACAGTGGAAGGCGCCAAAGACCCCAAAAGAGATTCGGAGTTTCCTTGGACTGGCAGGATACTACCGAAGATTTATTGAAGGATTTTCTAAAATTGCAAGGCCAATGACTCAACAATTGAAGAAGGGGACCAAGGTCAATTGGACACCGGAGTGTGAGGCTAGCTTCCAGTTGTTGAAAGAGAAATTGACCACCGCACCTATTCTAGCCGTGCCGGAACCAGGGGTAGACTATGTGGTATACACTGAAGCCTCGAAGATTGGATTGGGGTGTGTTTTGATGCAGAACGGTAAGGTGATTGCCTATGCTTCGCGGCAGTTGAGACCACACGAGTTGAATTACCCTACTCATGACTTAGAACTAGCGGCTGTTGTACACGCATTGAAGATTTGGAGGCACCATCTCTATGGAGTTCGGTGTGAGATTTTACCGACCACAAGAGTCTGAAATACTTCTTTGAGCAGAAAGATTTGAACATGAGGCAACGCAGATGGCTCGAGCTAGTCAAGGATTATGATTGTGGTATTAACTATCATCCGGGTAAAGCAAACGTGGTAGCGGATGCTTTGAGCCGAAAAGCTCAACCGCAGTTGGCTACTTTTCTCACTCAGGAAGCGGAGTTGATTCGCAATTTTTGCAAGATGCAATTGGAGGTAGTAAGAGCTCCGGAGACCGTGAAGGGAAAGATTGCCACCTTGGTAATTGCATCCGATCTGCAGACAAGGATAATAGAAGGGCAACGGAATGATGAAAATTTAGGAGAAAATTCGACTGAAGGTGAGGAAGGGCGAACAAGAGAAGTTTCGAGAGGAGGCTGATAATGCTCTCACCTATGAGGGGAGACTATGTGTGCCAAGCGACGAAGGACTTCAAAATGAAATTCTGACCGAGGCACACGAGACTCCATACACCGCTCATCCTGGAAGTACGAAGATGTACCAGGACTTGAAGGGATCATTCTGGTGGGATGGAATGAAGAGGGACATAGCTTCGTTTGTGGACAGATGTTTGGCATGTCAACAAGTAAAAGCTTTACATCAACGACCCTATGGGAAGTTGCAACCGTTGGAGATTCCGGAATGGAAATGGGAACATATCGCCATGGATTTTGTGACAGGTTTACCAAAGACCCGGCAAGGTAATACGGCCATTTGGGTGATTATAGACCGCCTCACCAAGAGTGCGCATTTTATACCCATCCCCATAACGCATGGATCCAACAAACTGGCCCGGATTTACGTGAAGGAAATCATTCGGCTACATGGAGTGCCAGTAACAATCACGTCAGACCGGGATACAAGGTTTACTTCAAGGTTTTGGATAAGTCTGCAACGGGAGCTTGGTACACGACTGAATTTTAGTACTGCCTTCCATCCACAAACCGATGGACAGTCCGAGAGAACGATTCAAACTCTTGAGGACATGCTGAGAGCCGTGGTGCTCGACAGAGGAGAAAATTGGGAAGTAGTACTACCATTGATCGAGTTCGCCTATAACAATAGTTTCCAGGCGACAATAAATATGGCCCCGTATGAAGCATTGTATGGGAGAAAATGTAGATCACCACTTTACTGGGATGAGGTTGGTGAAAGAAGAGTACTCGGGCCAGATTCGGTCGAAGAAATGATAGAGATCGTGCGACAAATTTGACAAAGGATAAAGGAAGCTCAAGACCGACAGAAGTCGTATGCTGATGTCCGGCGTACCGATTTACAGTTCAATATGGGAGATAAGGTGTTCTTGAAAGTATCTCCGTCAAAGGGAATAACGAGGTTCGGTGTAAAGGGGAAGTTGAAGCCACGATACATAGGGCCTTATGAAATCCTTGAGAAGGTGGGACCCGTAGCGTATAGGTTGGCACTACCACCAAGTTTTGGGACTGTGCACAATGTTTTCCATGTGTCACAATTACGAAAGTACGTGTTCGATCCCAAGCACGTGGTTCATCAAGAGGAAATGATTTTGAATCCTGACTTGAGTTACGAGGAGAAGCCCGAAGCTATTCTGGACAGGAAAGTGCAAGAGTTGAGGAACAAATCGATCGCGTCCGTGAAAGTATTTTGGAAACACCATGGCCACGAGGAGGCTACTTGGGAACTCGAGGATAAAATGAAAGAGAAATACCCGGAACTTTTCGTTAGAAATGAGTAAATTTCGGGACGAAATTTCTGTTAAGGTGGGTAGAATGTAACACCCGTACCTTAAGTTTGAAATTTATTTTATGTAACGGAATAATTGATAAAATTATTTCGAAATGCTATGCTTCTCGATAAATGTGATAAGGGAAAAATTGTGGTTTATGTGTGTGGTGTGAAAAGGAATGTGTTTATGTTTTTTTTTTTTTTTTTGTGAACGATGGGGGGCACGTTTAAGGTCTCGATGAAAGGGAAATGATGAAATTGCTATTCTTTAGCAAGGCGAATGAATTAAGTGGAAGGAATGTATGTTTTATGGATAACGACGCGCGTAATTTGAGGAACGGTTGAATGAATATTATATTTGGAACAACACCAAATATAAATTATGTACGATTTCTCGTACTTTAATTTTTGGTTATGAAGAACGAGATAACAAAATTTAATAAAGGCCCGTGAATTTTATTTAACGAAGGAAAATGCGAAAAATATAAAAAAATGTATGAAATTATTTTGGACTTTCCAAAATAAATTTGAAGTCCAATTAAATATAAGATAATTTGAATTCTAATCACTCTTTAAATCCATCAAGTGATAGTTTTTAACTTGGGCTTGTAATTTATTTGTTGATTTTAGCCCAATTGAAATTAAATCATGGAAGCCCAAGTATGGATTTAAATTATCTAAGCCCAAATTAATTCTCCCCCCCCCCCCCCCATGATGTTCGACGGTTTTCTCTTCTTCAAGGAGGAGACTCCTCTTTGTTCCACCTCTCCACTTCCCCCATCAATATCTACACCCTCCTTAAACCCCTCTAACCCACTCACCACTTTCACTTAGCAAAAAAAAAAGAGAGAAGAGAGAAGGAGAAGCGGCGAGAGAGAGTGCCGAGAGAAAAGGAGGAAGCTTGAGCCACCACTTTGTGTTTTCTTCTACCATTTTCAACCATCTTAGAGGTATAATTCTTTTCCACCCTCAAAGCATGAGTTTAATGTAGCCTTTCATGATTCATGTAGCTTCTTCCGTAGTCAATTAAGTAGAAACCGACGTAGAACCAACCGAACGATCGCCGTACGTAGCCGAAGCTTAGAAAGAACTTAACTTTATAATAATAATGCGTGTTGCGGGTTGAATCGGGGTCGTTCGGGGTGGTTTCGGAGAAGGGGAAGCCGTCGCCGGCGACGGGCAGCGGCGGACAGCCGCGCTCGGCGTTCCCCGGTGCAGACAGCGTCTCCCGACGCGACGGCAGTAGCTCCCTTCCCCGTGGCAGTAGTGGCGGCGTCGTGGTGAAGTGGCAGCGGCCTCGCGGCAGCAGCAGCGTCACGGCGGCTCCCGGCGACTTCAGCAGCGACGGCTGCGACGGTAGGCGACCTCAGCCGCGACGGCGGCGACTCCAGCGGCGGCGGCGGGCGACTCCAGCGGCGGTGTCGACGCTTCATGGCGGAGCGGCTGCTGCGTTGTGTCGAGAGAGAGAGACGAGTAGAGAGAAGTTTGAGAAGAGGATAGAGGGAGAGAGATGTTGACCGAGAGTTGTGGGAATTGAAAGTCAAAATTGGGCTTTGGTGGTAATTTGAGAATTTGGGCCCTTGGCCTTGTGTAAAAAAAAGGAAAAGGGAGAAGAGTTTGGGCCTCTTCAATTTAATCTTTTGGGCCTAGCTAAATAAATGGGAGAAATAAGGTGGGCTAAGATGCTAGTTAACTTGGATCAAATAAATTAAGTCTTGGGCCGATGTTTTAATCGTAAAGAATGATTTAATTTAATCGTGGGAAATCTTAATTGATTCTTGATTAATGTCAAGGATGAATAATTTATCTCAAGCCCGAAATAATTAATTCGAAGGAAAGAAATTGGTGAAAGTGAGTTAAGCGCTTAATCAAAATCTTGGGATTAAATCCTATATCATGGAGGAAAATTATGAGGAGTCAGCAAAGGAGTTATAAGCGTAAACGGCCGACCGGCGCCGCACGCGACGCCTTGGGCGGCCGCCGAATAATCGATAATGCACGAAAACCGATAAAAAGGAAATAAAAGACTTTAATTAGAGTGCATGCATTCTAAATGTTTTCGTTATTGAGATTGATGTGTACTTTAATTGTTTTTCGAAAAGGTGGTTCGCACGCTCGTTAAAGTCGGATCGAGAAGTTATAAAAGGAAATTTCCAAGCTATTGAGGTGGGCTTTATTCTTTAACGTTTATTTTAAATCAATATGTTTACGGTGTTATAAGGATGTTTCTATAAGTATGTCATGCCGTGTTTATGTTTTGAAACTGCATATCTGTTTGTCTACTAGAACAAAACTCTACTAGACTTGATGGTTAACGAATTCGGGTCTAACTAGGGTCTACGCCCTACTTAGACTAGTGCACTGATGGGGATCGTGAGCCGTCCCCTAGGTCGGCCGGTCCAGTGATCGAGATTGTGGCCACAGTCTCGTTTCACATGATGGTTCAGATATGGTATATGATAGAGGATGATGTTAGTCCGCGCGGACACTATTTTATGGAAATGAATTTTTGTGCTTCTCGGTTCTTTTTAAAGTAAAACCCGGGATTCACACGATGATGGCTTGACATATCTTAACGATGAATGTTTTCGGGCGTGAGTTCACTGGGTGCATCAAGTACTCAGCCCCTGCATATGTTCTCCCTATGTGCAGGTTGGGCGAGGTCGGGAGGCGGAGGATGTTGAGTGATGATTCAAGAACTGGTCCGGTTACTATTATGTCATCATACGTAGTAGTAGCTAAACTCTCAAATTGCTTCCGCTATTTAATGTCCTAAGAAACTCTCTTATTTTCTTTATTGTCGAACTCTGTTATCTTTCATTTTGTAAACTTCGGGATTGAAACGTTAGTTAACTTAATTGGCATTTCGCCTTTGACTGTTAAGTTGTATTGCCTTGAATTGATTGTTTCCCCTTCTTCCCCGCTCCTTAATTCCCCCACTGGTCACGATTCCCCGTGCTTCCTATCCTTAGGAAGTGCGGTCGTGACATTATAAGAATAAAACCAAATCCAAAATTCAAGATAAAACTGACCTTGGATTATCATTATCTAAATCATACCAGGATATTTCAGGATGAAAAAAAATTTCTCCAAATCCATAAGATAAAGATAAAACCCAATCATTCCAAGATTTAAAGAAACCTTAGATTATTTAGAATAAGAACCTAGAATATATCATATCTATTAGGATTTATTCTAGATAAAATTAATTTTATCAAAATCCAATTAGAAAAGGATTATCTTGTATTATCTTTATCCAAATTTATCTAGGATATTTTCTAAATAGAAATAAATCTATTTATATCCATAAAATTAAGATAATCTATAATTAATATTAATTTAATTCAAACAGGATTTAACTAGAAAGAACTAAATCTTTCTTAAATCCAAAAGATAATACAATACTGTATTAATAATTATCTAAATCTACTAAGATATATTTCTAGATAGATATGAATCTATCAATATCTATAAGATATAGATAAACTTATTTATCTAAATCACAAGGATAATTTCTTAATAGAATTAAATCTATAAATATCCACAAGATAAAGATAAACATAGATTTTAATATCCAAATCTACTAAGATGTATTCTAGATAGATATAAATCTATCAATATCTACAAGACATGGATAAACTTAATTAATGTTTATCTTAGTCTGTCTAGGATTTATTCACATAGAATTAATCTATATAAATCCATAAGACAATAAAATAATTGTTATCCCAATTTTATCTAGGATTTATCTAGATAGAATCAAATCTATCAAACTCCATAAAATAAGGATAAAATCCAAATATAATTAATTATTTATCTAGTCTATCTAGGATTTATTCACATAGAATTAAATCTATATAAATCCATAAGACAAAACAAAATTAATTATTATCCTACTTTATCTAGGATTTATTTAGATAGAATTTAATCTATATAAATCCATAAAATAAGGATAAAAATCACATTAATCCATAATTTAATTAAAAAATTATATTTTATAGATAATCCAATTAAATTGATATATTCAAAACTTATTCTAAATTATATCTTGAAATATATTCAAAACTAATTCCTAGGATTATGAAAACCCTAACTAATTTTGAATATTTTCTCCAAATTAGTTCCTAAGATTGAGGAAACCCTAACTAATTTGAAAAAATTTCAACGCAGCCCCATGAGCTTGGGAACCGCCACCGGGCTCCCACTCAGATCACCCTTTTGAGCCACTGATCGGACCGCCTGGGCAGTCTCTTGGGCTGCTCTCGGCTGAAATGAAACTGTCCAACCTGAACCCAAACTACCCTAGTCTGGAGGTTGCCCAATTCATGGCTGCTGCTGCAGCTGCTTCACCACAGCCAATGTCCGTCATGTCCCCGTAGCCGTCGGCGCTGCTCACGCGCAGATCGCCATCCTCAGCCACATCATGCTGAACTGCTTGTGCTGTCTGGCCGCTGCCTTGCGTCGCTGAACTGCTGTCCGATTGTTAATTCAAGCAGTCGAAGTTGTTCTCTCAATTCTCTTTCCGCGAACTCGCGTTGTGACTGATTCTTGATGCCACAAGCGCGACAATTTGATTCGAACAAATAAAATGCACGACAACAGTTAAAACAAATTACAAGAAGGAGTTATCAAGTAATTATTCATGCAATCATTATTTGGGAATTAAAATTCTCGCAAACATCATGTAATCATTATATCATGACTACATACATTGAATATTGTATCCAATATTCACGCCAAGTTATCAAAATTTGGGAAAAGGTCAAAAACCCTAGCTTGGCAAATCGGCGTGTGCTGCTGCCGCTCAAACCCTTCTTCGTGTTCTTTGCGTTTATCACTATTGAAACGATACAAATAACAACACGAAGCGAAGAAGCTAATGCATTCAAGCAATTACATAACATGAAATTAATCCATATAATCAGAGCCAAAAATTGGCTCTGATACCAATTGCTGGGATTTGGTGCCCCTTGCACAGCGGAAGACATGCATTCACAAATAAATCATAAATATGGATCTATTTGACAGATTATGGGATTAATTGATTCACATGTTAAACAATGAATTGCATACAAGAACGCACAAAATCATGCTTAAGGAATTAAAATCCTAATTCATGATATTCTACGGTTTAGGATTACCGATCTGATTCTCTAAAGAATCGACGATTGCTTGCGCCTTCTCCACGTGATGTTCTTCGTACTCAACCACAAATCTTCTAATCTATATCTCGAACTCGGAATCTGACCTTTGGGTGGGCAAAGCTTGTCAGAATCGAAAAGGGCTTGATTAGAAAGGAGACAGAATACCAGTTCTATCAAAAACTGATTTTTTCTTCCACTCCCAGAGGGGAGCACGAAAATTATAGGTTTATTAACGCTAAATCTCCCTACTAATCTCCTTTCTAATCTCCTTTTTTATTGAGTTATAATGAGCCAGATTAGATATCCATGGAGGTTGGACTTGGGCCAAACCTGTTGGACTTTTACTAATTAAATTGAGCCCCAATTTAATACAAGTCCAATAGAATATTATTATCATCCACTATAGTATAATAATATTGACTGCCCGTCCAATCCCAAATTACGAGTAATCCGGGCTTTACCTCTTTAATTTATTATTTCCCGTGTTTAAGATATAAATATCCATTAATTAATTTAAGACTGCTATTTGACTTTAATTAAGTAATATCTTTTTCCAAGAGTTCTCTAGTTCAAAATCTTTATTTATTATTCTGGAATAAATTCCAACCGGCCGGGTTACTGAATAATAAAACCTTTTTCGAACACCTCTTGAGGATATTATCAAACTTGACTCACCCAGCACACGATTCATTGCAATAACAATACTAGCACATCTAGACATTAATCACCACTACCCAAGATATCAGGATTCTTGGATTGCGAAAAATCCGCACCATTTGATAAATCAAAGTAGTGCATAATCAATATCGTATGCTCAATGTTATGTCAACAATGATTAAGAAATAACAATCACCGAGACCTCGTCTTTCAGTAAATAGAAAGAAAGACTTATCTCAATTGTTAGATCTTTCAGTGCTATACCACACCAGTGTCGTTTATTTCCTAAGGTAAGGAAACATGCGGACTGACACTGCAACCTTTCACGATAGGTAGTCAAAGCCTATCTAGGTTGTAAAATTCTATTTCTCTTCTACAAAGGACCGACTGTGTCACCTTCTGTGAACGTCGTTCACGACCAGTCTACTATGCAGAAGAATTAGACTTATTTGCTTCTTATACATTTAAATGTTTGAGAAACATCTTATAAATGCATAAGCAAACACCAATGCGATGAAATTAATTCTTCTCGCCTTGGGTTAAAAGTGGATTGTAGAGTTTATTGTATACAAGCAATTCTATCCGTGCAACATGCTCGAAATACGCTTTTCTGTATACCAATCCTAACAGTGTATAACTCGATCTACGATCGAGTACGAGCTTAAAGAAGAAGCTGCAGCTAATGTTGAAATCGCTTCCATTAAACCATTCATTGGCCTCATGTTACTCTGTGCTAAGTATTTGCTCCGCAACAATGACAATTGATCAACTATAGCCGCAACAATGACAATTGATCTACTATTAACTTGGGACTGCGTGCTTTACTTTCATGTTTGCTAAAATAAATTTCTATCCTCCTACTATATATCTCTGTATTTCATTTTCTCTTTTTCCATGCTTTAATAACAACAATCAATATGAATCTACATATTTTATCAACTCATAACTATGAAATCTTGAAAAAGCTGCCACAAGAAAATCCTGCTCCCTACGTTAGCTATTAAAAGTGACACTTTATCCGCCACGAATTTTAAAAAATGTTAATAGAAAGTGAGTTGAAAATATTAATGAAATGGGAGTCATACTCTTTGATACGCTCGGTTATTGCACTATTTTAGGGCCTTTATAATGGTCATTTGATATATTTTGGAAAATTGATTGGAATATTGAAGTGAAAGATCATTTTTTGAGTAAGGAATTGAATATGGTAATGACTAATAACTAAGTGTGATTATGTGAGTGGATTAACCATAGAAATGAGACTAGAATTGATGATTGAAGCATATTCTAACGATTGCAAATAATTGAGATTAAAGAAATTTAGTTGATAAGGTTAATGAGTTTTATTTATAAGATTTGGTAATAGAAATATGATTTAGAATGACTATGGATGTGAAACTAAATTTGAGGATTTACTAAGTAAGATTAGTAATTACGGAGTATAAAGTACCTAGTGGAAATAGTAACTTAGAATTGATTAAGGGAATAAAAAAAAGGAAATAAACATGGAATGGATAGATAAAATGAGTAGTATATGGAATGCATTTAGTTGATCTTGAAATTTATCTGTGATTATTAATATTTTTAAATTAGTATTAAGTTGACGAACATAAAACTGTGAATAGTAATAGAATATTTGGTGATTTTTTTTTATTGGAGGATTTAATTAGGAGTAATTACTGCAATCTATATATATATATTGTTAGGGTTTGTATGCTAGAAATCACCTTTCGAGTGATTGAATACTGTAAAACTCTAATTATTCTTTTCCAAGTAATGCAACGGATTATTTTTGTCATAATGTTGTTATGTTTTACATTTAATGGATGTTTATTGCATATTTAAATGTATAAGCGAACATAATAAAGTCTAAGTCTTTGTTTTAGTAGACCGGTTGTGGGCTGCGCTCAATTTAAGGTACGCAGTCAGTTCTGAACAAAGAAAAATAATAATTTCACAACCTAGATAGGCCTAGACTACCTATCGTGAAAGGTTGCAATGTCAGTCCGATTATTTCTAAGACTTATTGAAATAAGATGACGTTGGTGTGGTATAGCACTGAATGGATCTAACAGCAAGACGAGTCTTTATGCTATCTACTGAAAGACGAGGTCTTGATAAATAATTTCTTAATCAATGTACGTTGGCATTGAGCATACGATATTGAGTATCTACTACTTTGACTTACCAAAGGTGCTGGTTTTTCGTCACCCAACGATCCAGGTATATTGGGTAGTGGTGATCATTATCTAGCGGTGCTAGGATTGCTATTATGTTGAATCATGCGCGAGGAGAGTGTCGTTTGATAACATCCACAAGAGGAGCTCGAAACGAGGTTTTATTATTCGGAACCTAGCTAGTTGGAGTTTAATTACTCTATGAATAATAAATAAGAGTTTCTTGCTAAGTCCACTCTTGGAGATTAAAAATATGTTAATTAATTAATCCCATAGCAGACATTAATTAATTAATGGATGTTTCTATTTTAAGCGCGGGAAATGAATTAAACAAATTAAAGGAAACCCGGAATACTTGTAATTTCGGATTTGGAAAGGCAGTGCAATATTTCTTCTGTAGTGGCTGCTCGTAATATTCCAATATAAGCTTGTTTTAAATTGTAGGTTCAATTTAATTAATAAAAAGCTAATTGGATGAGGCCATGTCCAAATTCATTCTTAGATCCCTGATTGGGCCCAATATGCGACTTAATATAAATAGGAGAATAAAGGAGACAGAAGACAACTTTTTCATTATTGTTTTTACTCAAATTTTCATCCCCCCTTATCCTAGAGGGAGTCAAAATTTTGCTCTTCTTCCATGAGCAGAATTCTGTCTGTCTTCTTTATTTAAGTCCTAGTATTTTGGTGAGATTTGCCCACACAAATATCAGTTTACAGTCCGGGACACCAGTCAGAAGATCCGAGGTCGAGTACTCAAGATCTTCGACTCTCAAGAGAATCAACGAGGTAATTTGGCTAACTTCGTAGTAAGCATGATTTAGGAATTATTTGTGCTAAAGCATGTTTAAATTCAAGTTATGAGCATGATACATGTGATAATTACGCGAATAGAATTTATCTAAATAATCTGCTAAATAGATCAGTTTATGTGATCCGTTACAAGCGCAACGCTTCCGCTGCCAACCCCTTCAATTGGTATCAGAGCCGGTCTTTAGCTCTGATTATTTGGATTTAAATTTCGCGAAATTCATGTGTGCATGTATTAATTGATTGCGAAGCATGTTCTTGGTGACCGAGACCGCAAACCCTAGGCGGCTCTCGCCCGAAGCTTCGACGAGGCGCTGGCGCGGTGCGGCGGTTCGACCGAGAACTTGCCGAGACACCGAGACGCCGAGCCCCAACCTTAGGCGGAAGGTCCGGCGCCACCCGACGGAAAGCCTGGCCGAGAGCGTCGCGCTTGTGAGCAAGACACTGGCTCGGGCAGAGGGAGGAGCTGGAGCGAGATGGACCGAGACGGGCGGTCGGAGCTGGCCGAGAGCAGGTGCGCCACCACGCGCGCTTCTGGCAGAGAGCTCGCGCCGCCCGACGGATCATCAGATCGAGACGGGCGCTCGCTGCAGGCCGAGAGGAGCCGCGCCACCGCACACGCTCCTGGCCGAGATGCCTGCGACACCCGACGAGCCATTGGCCGAGACGCTGGTGGGCCACCTGCGCGCCGGTGGCTGTGACGCCGCGTGCGTCGTGGTCCGATGATGAACTCGTCGGACCATATACAAACATTGAGTTCATCGTTCATGCACATCTTGATCGATGAGATAACGATGAAAGATTATTTTAATGATTGTTTAATTCATTAATTAAAAGATATCATTAAAATATTATTATTTAATGGAAATAAAATCTTTTGGAAGATTTACCTAGATTTTAGGAATATTTTTATTATTATCTATATCTATGGAAATAAATAATATTATTTTATTCCTAGATGATATGGATGAGAATAATTTAATAGTTTCCTAATATTTTCCTAATATTTATATATCTAGAATCCTAATTAGGATAGATATGAATGAATACATTAAATAATATAATTTCTCTTCCTAATCTTGAACATGGAAATAATTTGTATTTAATATTTCATGTCTAATTAAGAATTAAATACTTTGTTTATTTTAGATATATCTTATAGAAGACATGAACAAGAATTAAATTCTAGAATAATTATTTTCCTAAGATGAGATAATAAAATACATTATCAGATTTAATTATCCAGTCAATTAAATACTAATAGAATTTAATTAAGCCTTTTTCCTCCTTAAGGCTAAGGATAATTGAATAAAAACCATAACCCAAAATATCTATGCTATAATTACGAACTCAACGTTTGTATATGGTCTCCATCAATTGGTCTGCAATTTATGAAGCTTTTTTCTAATATTATCGTCACCTGCTCTGTGGGGACAATAATCCTAAGAAAATAGCGAGTTCGTAAGGGCGGACTTCTCAAATATAAATAGTATGAACTAGAATGTGGTTTCCAATATTATCGCCACCTGCTTTTTGAGGACAATAATCCTAAGAAACTACGAGATTCAGAAGTTCACACAGAATTTATGAGATAGCTTGATCTTGTTAGCAGCACATAAGCATTGTTATGTGAGTGTGTTGTAGGAATGAGATTCTGTAATGCTAAATTCGGTGGTCTTGTTTAGGCAACATTAGGCGGCCATGCCACTCTGTGTCTCTGGACTATTCGTCGATGATTGTGATCAGTAAAATTGTAAGATTTTAATGCGTATTGACCTCCTCTGGAGGGTACAAAATTTTAATTTTGCAGTTGTAAGATTTTGAAAAGTTTTATGGTTAATCTAATCAAACTTCTTACATAAGTTTATGACAAATAAGTTAAAACTCTGTTTTGCAATGCAAATCAAATCGTCAAAATGTCATTCTATCCTCTTTCTGCAATTCTTAAAGAAAGTAAACTCGAGGGCCAAAATTACATAGAATGGAAACAAAATTTGGACATCGTTCTTACAGCTGAAGAGTACAACTTTGTGCTCACAACCCCGCGACCTCCAGTGCCGGCAGCTAACGCTGCGGCAGGAGTCAGAGATGCACACAAACGGTGGCATAAGGCGAATGAGATGGCTAAGTGCTACATGTTCGCTTCTATGTCTTCAGTACTCAAGCATCCGCATTCTGCCATAGAAACTGCCGCCGAGATCATGCAGAATCTCAAGAATCTTTTTGGTACTCAGAATCGAACGGCCAAGTCTCAAGCCTTTCGGAGTATCATATCGAAGACAATGAAGGAAGGCTCCTCTGTGAGGGACCATGTCCTCGAGATGATGGGCAACCTCAACCAAATTGAGGTTTTGGGAGGGACGATCGATCCCTAGTCCCAGGTAACAATTATCCTTCAAAGTCTTCCCCCTAGCTTCCAGCAGTTCAAGCTCAATTTCGAGATGAACAAAAGGAATTTCACCTTGGCACAACTGTTGACTGAACTTCAGTCGGTAGAGGACCTTATGGTTCAGGCTAAGGCTGCCATGATGACTTCGGCGCCTCGTTCCTCTGGCTTCAAGCCTAGCAAAGGAAAAAGGCAGGTACCGAACTCAGAATCGGGCAAAGTGGCTAAGGGAAAGAAGAAGAAGAGGGCTAACAAGAAGCCCACGGGGAAGTGTTTCAAGTGTGGAGAGAAGGGGCATTGGAAGCCAGACTGTACTAAAAAGGGCATGGCTACAGGTATGCACCAAGCTCTAGTAGTCGAGTCATGTTTGGCTTCGACATCTACATGCACTTGGGTTATTGACACAGGAGCAACTGATCATATTTGTTTTGATCCTGACTTAATGCAGGTGACAAGACGGCTACATGATCGTGAGATCGAAGTCCAGCTGGGCGACGCTACAAAAGTGGCGGTCGTTGCAGTGGGAGACATTTATTTGCATTTTAGTAGTGATAGATTTTTGATTTTGAAGAATGTTTTGTTGATACCTACTTTTAGAAGAAATTTAATTTCAGTTTATAAATTAGTTTTTGATGGAAATTTAATTTAATGACAATTGCGTTATTAAGAAAGATGGTTCTTATATCTGTGGTGGTATCATGGAAAACGATCTGTACACAATCACATCTACACAATATAATAATCGCAAATTAGAACTCAATACAACATCGAAAATTTCAAAGAAACGAAAAGAACCTTCAAGTTCAATGAACGAAACGTACTTATGGCACTTTAAACTTGGTCATGCCAATGAAAGGAGGATCCATTCTCTTGTTCAACAAGATCTTATTAAAGGTCTAGAGGAGGAACCCTTTCATAAGTGTGAGTCATGCTTAGAAGGCAAGATGATCAAGAGGCCTTTTCAGGCTAAGGGCAATAGGGCCAAGGAAGTACTTGAGCTCATTCATTCCGATGTATGTGGACCAATGTCTACTGAAGCAAGAGGTGGTTTTCGATACTTCATCACATTCATTGATGACTTCTCGAAAATTGGATACGTCTAATTGATGACCCACAAGTCAGAGTCTTTTGACAAGTTCAAGGACTTTAAGGCTCAAGTGGAGAAGTATCATGGTAAGAGTATCAAATGCCTGCGATCTGATCGTGGAGGCGAATAGCTCAGTGCTGAGTTTTTGGACTACTTATCGAAGTCGGGAATTCAATCCCAATTGACTGTGCCGGGCACGTCCCAGCAGAACGGCGTGGCTGAAAGAAGGAACATGACCTTGTTAAACATGGTCCGATCGATGATGAGTTATGCACGGCTACCTACTTCATTTTGGGGACATGCCTTGCTTTCTGCAAGCCATATATTAGACAACTTACCGTCAAAATCCGTACCTACTACTCCTTATGAGTTGTGGACTGGGCGCAAGCCCAATCTAGCACATCTCAAGATTTGGGGTTGCCCGACTCATGTATTGGAAAAGGATCCAACTAAGCTAGGATCAAGGACAGAGGTATGTTTGTTTATAGGATACCCCAAAGGAACGAAAGGTTATGAATTCTTTAGTCTCCGAGATAAGAAAGTTATTGTGAGTACTCACGCAACATTCTTAGAGGAAGACTATGTAATGAATCATAAACCCAGCAGTGAAGTGGCTCTTGAAGAGCTAACTTCTGTCACAAATTCCATTAACCAAGAACAAGTACCAAGTGTACAAACAATTCCCGAAACTTCAACTTCTACTCCAAGTATTGTATTGCCGCGTCGCAGTGGGAGGGTCTCTAATGAGCCCGATAGATACATTGGTTTGGGGGAATCTATGGATCACTCCTCGGACAATAATGTATTAGATCCCTGGATCTTTGCAGAGGCACTGGCGGATATCGATCATTGCGAATGGGTGAAAGCAATGGATTCGGAACTACAATCTATGATAGACAAAGTCATCTACGATTTATCCGTCCTACCCGAAGACTGTACTGCCATTGGGAGTAAATGGATATATAAACGTAAACGTGGAACCAATGGACGAGTTAAAGTCTTTAAGGCAAGACTAGTGGCTAAGGTGTATACCCAAAAGAAAGGTGTCGATTACGACGAGACCTTCTCCCCGGTGGCCATGCTCAAATCGATCCGTATACTATTGTCTATAGCAGCTTATATAGATTGGGATGTATGGCAGGTGGACGTTAAGACTGCGTTCTTGAACGGTAGTCTTGAGGAGACCATCTACATGGAACAACCCGAAGGATATGCCATAAAGGGCAAGGAATACATGGTTTGGAAGCTTAAGAAGACTATTTATGGCCTTAAGCAAGCATCTATATTGTGGAACCAGTGTTTCGATCAAACTGTTCGAAAATTTGGATTCGAAAAGTGCCCAAATGAAAGCTTCGTTTATAAGAAGATTGAAAAGGGGAATGTGGTGTTCTTAGTTTTATAAGTAGATGACATTCTTCTTATTAGAAACAATAAAAAGATGTTGTCATCAGTACGAACTTGGTTATCAAACCAGTTCGAGATGAAGGATATGGGAGACGCGGGACACATCCTCGGGATCAAGGTTCTTCGGAATCGAGAAAAGAAGATGTTGTGCTTATCTCAAGAACCTTACATCAACACAGTACTTAGTCGTTTTAGCATGCAGGACGCCAAGAAAGGTTTCTTACCTTTGAGACATGGCATCCATTTATCTCAAGAGATGTGCCCTAAAACGCCGTCTGAGATAGAAGCAATGAGAAGGATTCCATATGTTTCGGCGGTTGGAAGTCTCATGTATGCTATGCTTTGTACAAGACCCGATATTTGCTTTGCCGTTGGCATGGTAGCAAGATATCAGTCCAATCCGGGCCAAGGACATTGGACTGCCGTAAAGAACATACTCAAGTACCTTTAACGGACTAAAGACTATGCTCTAGTTTTTAATGCAGTCGAGCTCTGTCCTTTGGGATATACTGACTCAGATTTTCAAGCTGATCAGGACTCGAGAAAATCTACTTCAGGATTTGTGTTCACCTTAGGAGATGAAGCCGTAATTTGGGAGAGTGTGAAGCAGAAATGCATCGCGGACTCAACCATGGAAGCCGAGTATGTGGCCGCTTCGGAGGCTGCAAAAGAGGCAGTATGGTTCAAGAACTTCCTTATGGATTTAGGTGTGGTTTCGAATCTGCCCAAGAGCATCACTATTTAATGTGACAACTCTGGTGCTGTGGCAAACTCGAAAGAACCAAGAGCTCACAAAGCGAGCAAACACATGTTCTTGCATCCATTGGAGTTGGAATTTTCAAGAGTTCCCGACGAATCGCATCAATCATTGCTTCTACCGTTTGATTTTTTATTCAAGAAGGTATAACTAAAATCTTTTCCTCATCTTCTCCATTGAAACCTTGTTCTTGATTCTCTCATGCATATAGTGAGTGTAGGAATCTTAGATCGCATAATTAATCGGTGAGAATTTGTGTTTGTATGAGAACAATTGTGAATATGCGATTTTGAATGAATATGTGTGAAGTTTGAATGAATCATTGATGAATGATGTGTGATTATATGAGAACAAGATTGTGAGAACCTTTTTAAGAATGATTGTGTGTGGGAAACATAAAAAAAAATTGTGCTGGGATGAATGAGGAAGAAACCCTAATTTCGAAATTGTGAAGCCTGAAAACTGTGGTGTTCGGACAGTGGATTCCGACGTGTGTTTGACCAACCAAACGATCGATTTTTGACACTTGTATTCTCGCCCAGAAGTTTCGTTTTCACTTTGACCGACCAAATAGCCTCCTTTTGATGTGAATTTTGAACTAGATGAAATTTTAAGTGTCTTCTGAGTTGTGTGAAAATTTCAGCCTCATTGGACATCGGATGACTTTTTGGTGAATTTTTCAATCGAACTGCACAGTGCTGCCAGAAATTTTGTGTTCCGACCAGAGAGTTGCATTATTGTTCTGACTGACCAAATGACGTGATTTTGGTGTGAAATTTTAACTGGATGAACTTGAATGTGTCTACTGTGTTGTGACCAAATATTAGCTTCATATGAGGTCGGATGGATTTTTGGTGATTTTTACAAACCAACCGCGCAGTTCTGCCAGATTTGTTGTTATGTGGAAATATCACTTGTTGCCAAGTTTGAGTGAATTATATGATGCATGTATGATTTAGGAATGTATCCTATGACGTGATTATGTGTGACACGTTGAGAAATATTATGGCATGTTTTCCTTATGTTGATGAATGTTGGGATGGGTAATTTAAGAGAATGATAAAAGGAACGATAGGACATGCATGATAATGTGAATTGATGGAAGGCTAATTTGTATTGTGGTTTGGCAAGGGTTTTTGTGTGTACGTGAGCACAAGGAACGAGGGTTGCCTTAAGTGGATATTGAATTGTTTAAGCAAACGAGGTGGGCTTTCTTTTTCAAATCTCTTTATTTTTCGAAAATATGTTGTGGTGTTATAAGGGTGGTTTAACTATTATGTCATGCCATGATGTTTTGTTTATGAGATTGTTGCCTGATGCCTAGTTCGTCTGAGCTTGGTCCGTTAGGCTATATGACTGTGTTGTGAAACGAATTCGGGTCTGAGTAGGGCCACAAACCCTATCAGGTTGTGTACACTGGTGGGATCGTGAGCCGTCCTTGCTAGTCGGCCGGTCTCATGGGCGAATAGTGTGGCCACACTTTCGTCACACTGTGATATGATGATTGTGATTGATGGATCGATGAGAAAGTGGGGAGAATAATTGTCTAGCCAGACTTTGAAATATTTTTGTGTTCTCGTGATATTTCTTAACTGCACATAAAACTCGAGATCACTGGTATGGATGACATAACTGTATAAAATGTTTTCGGCATGAGCCCATTGAGTACAACAAGTACTCAGCCCTGCATATGTTTTCTCTATGTGCAGGTTGAGCGGGATGTTGCGGTGGATGTTGAGTCGACCTAGGAAATGTTGGATGCGTTGTGTCTTCATACATAGGCGTCATCCTTGACTATCTTTGAAACCTTATTTCCGCTGCTATATTTCTGAACTATGCCTTAAGACCTTACTTTATTTCGTACTGTTTTGAGTATGTCAATTTCTATTTTAATCCGTTGTTTACTTCATTACTCTAAAATGGTGTTTCGTAAACTAAAACAAATATTTTCTTGTAGAAGTTAATTGGATTTTTGATGTTTATTTTCCCCGCTGCTTCTTTGGAAAAATCGTTTGCTAAGTCTTTGCTAATTAATAATGAATTTTCGACATTAAGTTTCTTTAAACTAAAAACTTGTTGTTTAACAGTTGATGGGCTAATTTTTTTTTTCTTTTAAGCTAATTGAGTCTTTCTTATGAACTGTTATCCTTAAATGTTGCCCTTAATGTTTGTCCCTTGGTCACGATCGCCTCGTTTGTAGTACCCCTAGTATGGGCGGTTGTGACATATATATATATATATATATATATATATATATGAATGTAAATACAAAATATGGGGTGTTACAACAATTGATCTATGTCAGTAGGTGAAATAATTATGCGACACGTTCTACCATCGCACTAATAAAAATGTGAAACATCTATGTCAATAATAATTCCGTTGGTGGATAACTTCGACCTGAGCTCGATTAGGATGGTTCTGTCAGGGGCGGTGCTGCTGGGGAACGAGCTGGAAGTCGCAGACAGTTTTGTAAAGGTGAAAAGTGAAAAATAACTTATATTCCTTACTACATTTTTCATGTCCTTTGAATGATCATTTAATACCGGAAACACTAAATTCAATTTAATTAGTCCCTATATTTGTGTAGAGATTATAAGAATTATACAACTAATTGATTAACTTTATTTTATTCTAAATTCAGTGTTAGGAAAATTAGTTGGGTAGGTGGAGGAATGTGAAGTTAAGTCGGATTAACTTGTCATTACTCCCTATTGATGTATTGCATATATAACTAATCGATTTGAATCCTTATTATGACAATAGAATGGCATACTTAATATTTAGTTATATTATAATCCAAAATTGTCAAAGTATTAGATGCAAGTGGTACCATGATAAAGATTCGAATCGATTAGATATATATGCATCACATCAATGAGGAGTAATGACAAATTAATCCGACCTAACTTCACATTCCTCCACGTACCCAACTAATTTTCCTAACACTGAATTTAGAGTAAAACAAAGTAAATCAATTAGTAGTATAATTCTTATAATCTCAACACAAATATAGGGAGTAATTAAATTGAATTTAGTGTTTCTGGTATTAAATGATCATTTGAAGGACATGAAAAATGAAGTTAGGTATATCAGTTATTTTTCACTTTTCACCTGTCCAAAAACCGCATGCGACACGCGGCTGAGCAGAGGCGCTTCCAGCTCCCTCCCCAGCGGCGCCGCCCCTAGCATAACCATCCTGATCGACCTTAGGTCGAAGTTATCCACCAGCGGAATTATTAGTAACATAGATGTTTCATACTTTTATTAGTGTGATGGTTGAATTTGTCGCAGAATTATTTCACCTATGAAACATAAATCAATTATGTCTTCAACTAGTCTTTTCAAGTGATGTTTCAAAACTAATAAAGATGATTTTTATATTTCTACGGCCGAGGGCTATATTAGTAAATTCTGTGTAATTTAAAATTGAAATAGTGTTGCACATATTATTATCACTGAATTTTTCATGATAATAAAACAGTCATTTTCAGCCATAGTTCAACGGGCCATTTCCCATTAAACGAGTCACACAGAAAATTTAACCAACAAATCAAACACTATATTGGGCCGTTAAATGCTCTATGAATGCCCCTATTTACCAATTCAACCACACCCTTATTTTATAAATAATAACCCTCTCAATCTCAACTCCTCTTTGTAGTACATAGACATCACATCTGCCGCAACCGGAAATCGAAGATGTACGGAACAATGTCCGCTGAGATGACGGTTGATGTACCGGCAACCGAAGCGTGGAAGCTCTACGGCACTCTACAGCTCCCCAAAGTGGCAGAGAAAGCCAACTCCGACTTTATCAGCCGGGTCGACGTCGTCCAAGGGGACGGCGGCGCCGGAACCATTCTCGAGGTCGTTTTCCGTCCAGGTACCATCCACATTCAGTTCAATCAACTTCCGCTAGATTTATGTAATTATTAATTAATTGATTAATTGAGCAGGGATGGGAGGGGGAATGAAGTCGTTCAAGGAGAAATTCGTGGTGGTGGATAATGAGAAGCGTGTGAAGGAGGCTGAGGTTGTGGAAGGAGGATTTCTGGATCTAGGGTTCACGCTGTATCGTATGAGAGTCAATGTGATAGAGGTGGAGGGAAACGAGAAGCAGTGTATAACTCGATCTACGATCGAGTACGAGCTCAAAGAAGAAGCTGCGGCTAATGTTGAAATCGCTTCCATTAAACCATACATTGGCGTCATGCTGCTCTGTGCTAAGTATTTGCTCCACAACAATGACAATTGATCAACTATAGCCGCAACAATGACAATTGATCTACTATTAACTTGGGACTGCGTGTTTTACTTTCATGTTTGCTAAAATAAATTTCTATCCTCCTACTATGTATCTCTGTATTTCATTTTCTCTTTTTCCATGCTTTTAATAAAAACAATCAATATGAATCTACATATTTTATCAACTCATAACTATGAAATCTTGAAAAAGCTGACACAAGAAAATCCTACTCCCTACGTTATTGAAAGTCACACTTTATCCACCACGAATTTTTAAAAATGTTAATAGAAAGTGAATTGAAAATATTAACGAAATGGGAGTCATACTCTTTGATATGCTCGGTTTTTGCACTATTTTAGGGCCTTTATTTGGTCCATTTTGAGTATTAATGTTGCATTACATGTCCAATAATTATATATTTTATCTATTTTGGTATTTTGACGTGTTTTGTGAGAAATGTGCAAATTTGAGCCTAAAAAGATAGCTAAAACTCGAAGATGAAAATCTGGAGCATTCGACCCGCCCAGCGGACCACTGGCGGCCAACGATTGTTGAACAAATAGCAGTCCGCTTCGAAAAAGTTGTGCTGGAAAGACTAGTTCACGACATAATATTAACACCCCAAATCAGGGTTTAGTTGGAAAATTCCTTTCTACCTAAATTTGTCAATTTAGGCTGAAATTTTTATAATTTGTGCACAACACTGAATGTTATTTTATATAGAATTGGGGTTACACAAGTATCACGTCAGTAAGATTGAGCAAGAAAATAGAATTAAATCGGAAATTATATAGTGCATACAATAGAAGGGAGAAATGGTCATTTTGCATAAAAGATGCTATGTATATTTTTATCTCCAAAACTCTTCGAGAGGCACAATTTTTTTAGGTTTGTAATTTTTTTTACTACAATCAAGACAATTATACATGGAATCATCTAGAAAGAATATGAATGATCAAAATAGTGTCATTTGTCATTTACTATTCATAATTAATTAAATAATGTGGCTCTTGCTGTACAATCAAATATAGCTACTAGCCTACTATTCACCCCACTTTGGAGAATCAACCGATTAGTAATCAAAGGAGGAATAAGAAGTTGCAATCTATGAAAGTTTCACTTAATTTGTGTTGACGCTTTGAACCAGTCGAACCAACGTATGGTTATCAAGGTAGGGCTCTCTTTTATCCTATTTTTCTTTTATTTGAAACTTATGATAGGTTATGAGGTAAAAATTTTCTGACATCGTTGGTTATCAAATAAGGTGTGTGTTACGTTTTGAGTTTATCTATCAATCCTTGTCCGTAGACGTCGGAAACATTAGTTTTTCCATTGAACTAAATTGAGTTGAACCTATGTATGATTTTGGGTATGAACTGACTATCTTAGTGCATTAATCCATGAATCTTAATTGGTCAAATTGTTGTTGAAAATGAATAATATATCTTATTTAGTGACCAAAATAAATTTATTAGAATTTATAATGGTCAATTGATATATATTGGAAAATTGATTGGAATATTGAAGTGAAAGATTTTTTTTTGAGTAAGGAATTGAATATGGTAATGACTAATAACTAAGTGTGATTATGTGAGTGGATTAACCATAGAAATGAGACAAGAATTGATGATTGAAGCATATTCTAACGATTGCAAATAATTGAGATTAAAGAAATTTAGTTGATAAGGTTAATGAGTTTTATTTATAAGATTTGGTAAAAGAAATATGATTTAGAATGACTATGGATGTTAAACTAAATTTGAGGATTTACTAAGTAAGATTAGTAATTACGGAGTATAAAGTAAC
The DNA here is from genome assembly GCF_004379255.2 of Salvia splendens. Taxonomy (NCBI): domain Eukaryota; kingdom Viridiplantae; phylum Streptophyta; class Magnoliopsida; order Lamiales; family Lamiaceae; genus Salvia; species Salvia splendens. Next base: position 29,956,507 of record NC_056046.1, read on the forward strand.
TAGTGGAAATAGTAACTTAGAATTTGATTAAGGGAATAAAAGACATGAAACACACATGGAATGGATAGATAAAATGAGTAGTCTATGGAATGCATTTAATTGATCTTGAAATTTATCTGTGATTATTAATATTTTTAAATTAGTATTAAGTTGACGAACATAAAACTGTGAATAGTAATAGAATATTTGGTGATTTTTTTATTGGAGGATTTAAATAGGAGTAATTACTGCAATCTATATATATATATACTTATATATAATGGGGTGTGCTAGGGTCCTTACAGCATCTTAGTGTAAAACACAACACAAATCACAACCCTTGGATCATTAGGTTGGATGATTGTGATTAGTTACATTATCATACTAAAAATCTACATTATTAGCCGAGGTACATTAGACTAGAAATTTACATTATTAGACTAAAACTGTACATTTTTAAACAAAATGCTACATTATTAGCCGAGGTACATTATTAGGCTAAAAATCTACATTATTAGATGACACGCGGCATTAATCTAACCGTTAGATCACAAAACCAATGGATTGCATGTGTTTTGTGTTTCACTTATACTTAGCTTTTGGATATGAATACATCCCTATAATATATACATATATATATATATATATATATATATATATATGTGTGTGTGTGTGTGAATGTAAATACAAAATATGGGGTGTTACAACAATTGATCTATGTCAGTAGGTGAAATAATTCTGCGACATGTTCTACCATCACACTAATAAAAATGTGAAACGTCTATGTCAATAATAATTCCGTTGGTGGATAACTTCGACCTGAGCTCGATTAGGATGGTTCTGTCAGGGGCGGTGCTGCTTGGGAACGAGCTGGAAGTCGCAGACGGTTTTGGACAGGTGAAAAGTAAAAAATAACTTATATTCCTTACTTCACTTTTCATGTCCTTTAAATGATCATTTAATACCGGAAACACTAAATTCAATTTAATTAGTCCCTATATTTGTGTAGAGATTATAAGAATTATACAACTAATTGATTAACTTTATTTTACTCTCAATTCAGTGTTAGGAAAATTAGTTGGGTGGGTGGAGGAATGTGAAGTTAAGTCGGATTAACTTGTCATTACTCCCTATTGATGTATTGCATATATAACTAATCGATTTGAATCCTTATTATGGTACCACTTGCATCTAATACTTTGTCAATTTTGATTTATAATATAACTAAATGCACGGTTCCTAGAGAGAGATATTGCACCGAATTTTCAACAAATTCAACATTTATTTATTGAACAATAGAATGGCATACTTAATTTTATTTCATTTTATTTAACCCTTTTTTATAGTGATGCTCCCCTCTTTGTCGGGTAATTTCAATAAATTGTTTAATTAATCATAGAATGACTGCCAATCTCTGCAGTTGCTACCACGTAACATGCATGTTAAAAATTTGTACACAAAGTTATGTACTTGGCCATGTATGATAATAATAATATTATCATAATTTATATCCTTTTTTATTCTAGGTGGGTTAGATAGACCACGAGGAATTCAAAGATATTAGACAAAAATAATAAATTCATGGGCCGACTAATAAACATAAACTTCCTAGCCCGTTTGTCCATTATTATAGGTGGGTTAGATAGACCACATGGAATTCATGTTATTGGAAAAAAATAATAAATTCATGGGCTGAATAATAAAAATAAATTTCCTAGCCTGTTTGTCCATACTATATTTTTTCGTAAGTAATATTTAGTTATATTATAATCCAAAATTGTCAAAGTATTAGATGCAAGTAGTACCATGATAAAGATTCGAATCGATTAGATATATATGCATCACATCAATGAGGAGTAATGACAAATTAATTCGACCTAATTTCACATTCCTCCACCTACCCAACTAATTTTCCTAACACTGAATTTAGAGTAAAACAAAGTAAATCAATTAGTAGTATAATTCTTATAATCTCAACACAAATATAGGGAGTAATTAAATTGAATTAGTGTTTCTGGTATTAAATGATCATTTGAAGGACATGAAAAATGAAGTTAGGTATATCAGTTATTTTTCACTTTTCACCTGTCCAAAAACCGCATGCGACACACGGCTGAGCAGAGCCGCTTCCACCTCCTTCCCCAGCGGCCCCGCCCCTAGCATAACCATCCTGATCGACCTTAGGTCGAAGTTATCCACCAGCGGAATTATTAGTAACATAGATGTTTCATATTTTTATTAGTGTGATGGTTGAATTTGTCGCAGAATTATTTCACCTAGGAAACATAAATCAATTATGTCTTCAACTAGTCTTTTCAAGTGATGTTTCAAAACTAATAAAGATGATTTTTATATTTCTGCGGCCGAGGGCTATATTTTGTTTATTTATGTGGCTAGCCAGGGCCATATGGGCTATATGTATATATATATCTTTGGATTGGACCGGCCCGACCCGACCCAATATCTTGTTGGCCCATAATCTATATGGTCAGATCAGTTAATTATATGTAAAAGAAATTAATTAATTTTGTCACTTTATATATATACCTCTTTATGGCTTCATTCAGGTACGATTCTTCATTGTAGTTGAATGCATCATCAAACCCCAATATGTTCTTTAAAAGGTCAACCTTGAACAAAGTAATATATATAAATAAATTAACTCTAAAAAATATAGTAATTACAGCCCCAAAAAGAAAATTGCTGCTTCAGTATGAAGATAATTGCTGAGGTTATTTTTATTAATATTTTTTATTAAAGATAATGCTTATTGAATATTTTAAACCTTGAATTAGAGTTGACTTTTGACTGTATGGTTATTTATGTTAATTATTACTATTATGTTCCATATTCATTTAATCACCAACAAATTATGCAAATTTAAATTGAAAAAAGAAGTTGGTGAATGGATTTTTATAAATTAATTTAAAAGAGTAATTAAAAGACATTATGTTGTGATCCTGCGCTTCCAACGACATAACACCTAAATAGCTTAGCAAATTGGCCAACAAGCTAACCTACAACTCCTGATGCAGCCGATATAAAGACGAGTTCACCCTTTTTTGGAGAGCAAATCTCGTAAAATCCAACATATGCAGTGATACCGGCCATACCTTCACAAAATGATCGTCAAAAAATGCAGTGATAGACACAGAAAATTTCATTTAAAGATTATTACTTAAGTCTAATACTTTTGTTAGCGATGCGTGTATGATGTGGTTATGTGTTATTATTGTTAACATTTTAAAACACGTATTTCACAATTGATTTATTCTGATTTTGCTTCCGATTAAGATTTTGAGTTTAAAATGGTTTGATATAATTCTATAACCATAATTCAACCAATGAATTATTTAACTATAAAATTTAACATTATTTTGGTTGATGTCACATTTAATAGTTAAAATGCAAAATCAAATCGAATCAGTAATTTGGTTGTAAAATCAGAACAAATTAATAGTTTGATCGTTTACATGTGAATTTAATAGTTTGGTTGCAAAATAGAACAAATTAATAGTTTGATAATTTACATATGAATTGTAAAGTCTGTATGCAAAAACTATATTTTGATGAAAATTTATAAATTTATAGGCAAATTATCCTACAATAATATGCACTGACACGATACATACGGCGGCTAATTTGACAAACAAATTTACCAAGAATTCCAGTGTAATAGGAGAGAGGCACATCCATAGAAGGGATTTTTAATAAATGTGATGTATATTAAATTCAACCCTACTTATATTTTTCTTTTGTTTCTTGAACTTTGTTTATAGTTTGCCGTTTTTATATATTAAATTAAGTGAAAGATATGGATTAAAATCCCACTAGTCACGAATAAATATATTACGGTTAATTTTTACCGTGAATTATCCAAGTTTATACATTCAAAATATTATTCTTGATTCTCACATAAAATGTGATTTTCACATTAATCCATGAACACAGATAAAGTGATGTAATTATGTTATGACTATGAAAAAAATACACTAGAACATTTAGTGTCTTAATACCTTCATAAATAACTTTATAGCGCCTAAATTAACACTTTATTAAGCAATAACGTGTAGTTTCTTCATAGCCTCCAATAAATATAGTATAAATTCTCAATTGATCCTTGATTAACACTCTCCTTGTCATTAGCCGTTGCATATCTGCTATTCTTTCTACATCGTTGGGTCGAAGACTTGAAGCACAACGACAGAAGCTTGATTCTGGCGGTATTCATGGGCCGGCGGTGGGGCGGTCGGCCCCCCTCGACCCCAATCGCCGTTCATTCCTAGATCTGGTTATATGTCTTGGCCATATTAAAATACTAATTTTGTTAATAATTAATGGTTAATTAATCTCATTTTGACTTACGAATGAGTTAAATATGGATTGACTTGATTAACATGTTAAATATGAATTGAACTATATAGGTTAGGACCAGAAGCGAGGACACTTAATTGATTATTATTGTATAGGACAAAATATGTTTTTTTAATATACGAGCCTAATTTTGGACTTTAAAATACAAGTACTCTTCTAATTATTAATGTATAGGATAAAATATGTTTTTTAATATACGAGCCTAATTTTAGACTTTAAAATAAAAGTACTCTACCTAATTGACAAATCTATTACTCCCTCCGTCCCCCAAAATTTGTCACCATTTGACCCGGCACGGGTTTTAATAAATGTAATAGAAAGTGGGTTGAAAAAGTTGGTGGCATGTGGGTCCTACTTTTATATATTAGTTTTATAATAAAATGTGAGTGTGAATGAGTTAGTGGAATGTAGGGTCCACTACCAAAAATGGTAAAAGTGATAGGTGACAAATTTTTAGGGACGGACGAAAAAGGAAATAGGTGACAAATTTTCAGGGACGGAGGGAGTAATATATAGGACAAAATATGTCTTTTTAATATACGAGCCTAATTTTGGACCTTAAAATACAAGTACTCTACTAATTATTAATGTATAGGATAAAAATGTTTTTTTTAATATAGGAGCCTAATTTTAGACTTTAAAATAAAAGTACTCTACCTAATTGACCAAATCTATTAATGTATAGGACAAAATATGATTTTTTAATATACAAGCCTAATTTTAGACTTTAAAATACAAGTACTCTACCTAATTGACAAAATCTTTAAACAGTGGATCAAAATATCTTTTTAAATAAATATGCGAGACAAAATTTAAACTTTAGTCCAACTAAATAAATAATAAGTCTAATATTGTGTCGCATTTTTACGAAAAATTGAAAGTATTGAAAACAACTTTACAAATGTTGTGCGTGAATTAGTCAAATGTAGTGAACTTAATACCTAATGACCTATAAATACAATAAATTTTGCCAGTCATAACCTAAAGTCATAAAAGAAAATACAAACTGAGACTCGTTCAGTTTCCCTTATATGGCCTGGTGGGCCCACGTAATTGGATCTTTTTTCTAGTGTTCAGTGTTGGAGAATTGCAGCTGGTTAGGGGCTTTAGGTGTTAATATTTGTTTTTTAATTAAATGGTTGTTGAAGAAAATACCCCTGCCTATTATAGAGTAGAAGGAATTTTTTTTAGTCCACGAACTTTGTCAATGTATCATTTTAGATCCGTGAACTTTAAAAATATCATTTGAAGTCTGTCAACTATGAGTTAATATCAATCGAAATATTTTTTTACTATTTTCAAGTTTTTTTTATGAAAATACCCTCAATACCGGGTACATATTTTTAATAAACTTATCACATACCCATATTTTTTTATACATATTTTTACTACTCCCTCCGTCCCTGAAATTTTGACACATTTCATTTTCTGCACTCGTTTTGAACAAATGATACTTCCTCCTTCCGCAAAATGTTGTTCATGTTTGATTTGGCACGTGTTTTGAGAAATGTAAAGAAAAGTGAGTGAAAGAAGTTAGTGGAATGTAGGTCCCATATTTATATATTGAATTTATAATAGAATGTGAGTGTAATGAGTCAGTGAAATATGAGAACCATTTACCAAAAAAGTAAAATAATAGCAAAGTGGACAACATTTCACGGACGGACCAAAATGGAAAAACTGGAAAACGTTTCATGGACGGAGGGAGTAATAAATAATTAATGAATAAAGGGTAAAGTAAGATAGAGAATAATGTAGATAAGACTCTCTTCTAAGTTATTCTCTCTCTTACTTTGTCATATGTCCACTTTAGCTATTTATTATCATTTACAAAAACCATATGAGTATGTGATAAGTTAATTAAAAATATGACTGAGGGTATTTTCATCCAAAAAACTTGAAAATAGTAAAAAAAGTACTTCGACTGATATTAACTCACGGTTGACGGACCTCAAGTTATATTTTTAAAGTTCACGGAATCTAAAATAATATAAAAAAAAGACGTCCCTCCATAGGAAAATTAGAGCTCCCTATGATTCTCACCTAGCAGAGGCGCCGCTACTACACACAACCCAAAACTTCTACTCCATTAGCCAAGAGCTTTTCTAGGGATTTTCAGATATAAAACAATGAAGCTGAACACCAGAATTCCACCAGAATCAACGGCAAAATGGGTGAGGAAATTAGCAACAAGCAAGTGATACTCAACACTATGTCAAACATCTGTGAAAGAATCCGATTTGTCGCTGAGAACTTCCAAAATTCAGCTCAAAATTCCCAGCGGTTGCGACGGCGCCGTTTTCGTGAAGAATCTCTACTTATCCATCGATCCTTTTATTCTTGCCCTCATGAAGAATCAGGAGCTCGATTTACCTTCTTCACGCTGGATTCTGTAAGTTTAGTCTTTTTAAGTGAAATTTTTCTTGTTGAAATTAATTTTTCTTCTGGTTGGAATAGAATTGTTATACATGTCTTGATTTAAATGGGGCCCTTAATTTTTTTATTTTATTAAAAAAATAGACTTATAATACAATATTGTGTAGATGATCTCATTGGACTATAACAGTAGTATTTTTTTCGTTTGATGAATAGTTTGAGATTTCGGGGAGAAAATTATAAACTGTATCTTTCTATTGATAAAATGTTTGTTATGTCTTTTTGATGTTTCTGCAGAGGTCTTGTTTGATGAATAGTTCGAGATTTTGGGGAAAGAAATAAAAAATGTTATCTTTCCATTGATGCAATGTTGGTTGCATCTTTTTTGTGTTTGTTGACCTTTTTCTGGTGACAGCCTATTTATGGATTTGGAGTGTCGAAAGTACTGGATTCGTCTCATCCAAATTTCAAGACGGGCGAGCTAGTTTGGGGGTTTACTGGCTGGGAGGAGTATAGCCTTATTAAAGATCCAGACCAATTGTTTAAGGTTCAAGATAAAGATTTGCCCCTCTCTTATTTTATAGGGATTCTTGGTGAGTTTCTCGAGCCCCTTGTGATTATCGACTTCAAATTTCACGCATGATTCCTGCTTCCTAGTGCTATTTGTCTGACTAGAACTAGTTGTTTGTGATTCTGCAGAAGTTATGTATGCAGTTAAACTGTTAACGAAAACGAGCTGTTGATGAATTATATCTGCTTGAATTAATAGATTGGGATTTGTAGCGTTTATCTTGATAGTTTCTGAAAAACAACAGTAGGAGATGTACTAACTTGAGACTGAAAATCAACGTGTTTCGCTTTATCATTTTAGGCATGCCTGGCATGACAGCTTATGTTGGTTTTTCAAGTTTTGCTCTCCCAAAAAGGGGGAAACTGTGTATGTCTCTGCTGCATCCGGAGCTGTTGGTCAGCTCGTTGGTCAGTTTGCAAAGATCGCAGGGTGTTACGTTGTTGGGAGTGCAGGGAGCAAAGAAAAGGTCAGAATCTAATGGCTTATCGAAAACTTATTAGATTGTTGGCTAGATTGGTTGTCGATTTATGTGATATTTTTCTTCTGTGGCAAGTTTATGTTTCACATTTGATGAACAAGTCGGCTTTTGCATTGATGAAGGTCGATCTCTTGAAGAACAAATTCAGGTTTTTCGAAGCATTCAACTACAAAGAAGAGCAAGACGATAATGCAGCGTTGAAGAGGTTCTATCATTGCTATAAAAATGTGTATACTTATTTAACATTGAAGAATAGTTAGTAATTTAACACACAATACACATATTTATGTTATTATATAACAAAAGAATCCTTTTGTATTCAACACAAATTTCATAAAAACTAGCAAAAAACCGCGAAGTTTGGTAAATAAGCTGAGAAAACCACCAAGTATGGATCAGTTCACAATCATCCCACGACTGTGGATAACAAATCCAAATATATAATTTTTTGGTTAGTTTTTGAAAGAATTTGACCAAATTTATAGTTTTTCCGGCAATTTTATCGTTATGTAGATAATACTCACAAATTTGTGTTGTTGTTAATTAGGTACTTCCCCGATGGCATCGACATCTACTTTGACAACGTGAGAGGGAAGATGCTCGAAACGGTGCTAAACAGCATGAGACTCAACCGTCGTGTTGCACTTTGTGGGATGATCTCCCAATACAACAGCCTTGAGATGCCCGAAGGCGTCCACAACTTGAATAACGCATTAGTAAAACGGGTCCGTGTGGAAGGATTTTTCACTAGCGACCACTACCATCTCTACCCCAAGTTCTTGGAGATGGTTGTGCCTCTAATCAAGGAAGAGAAGATCACATACGTCGAAGACATAGCCGAAGGCATTGAAAGCGCGCCTGGGGCTCTCTTTGGCTTATACTCCGGTCGCAACGTAGGGAAGCTGTTGGTGGTGGTTGCTCGTGAGTAATTATGTTTTACCATCGGAAACAAGGAAGGACTTAAATAAGGTTATAATCATGAATTATAAATATATGATCATGAATTTGATGTATTGTTATTAATTTAAACAGTAGCACCTCCAATCCTCCATTTCTTATTTATCTCTTCCCTTCACTATTCATGGCTCTCATTATTTCATTTTCTATTTAATATATTTATTATAAAACTTAGTCAAAATACGAACATACAGAATCAGGGCTTAGGAGGAGTTAGAGGAACTCAAGGAATACAGAGATAGCTATCCAACAGTAGCTCTTTAGTGGACCGCTGGGTCTTATTAGAACCCACCGTGATTGTCACGTGGGTGCGCACCTCGTGCTTGTTTGTCAAAAGAAGGGATGGTATCTGATGAGAAATTTTGGGTGATATGATCTTTATTTAGGTGACGTACCGATGACTCAAGAAGAATTACCACTCGTTCTGGGAGTGATGGAATTAAGCAATATACTCTGAATTTCAACTCAACTTTGAGGAGCGTCGTATTCTTCTAAAGATTTGGGAGTTCCGCTAGGTCACCGTGTACCTATCCAGTTATGATAAGAGTGGTGAAGAGAGGATATATACTCATAATGACGGCTTTTCGTACGAGATATGGTCACTATGAGTTTGTCGTAATGCCGTTTGGATTGACAAATGCACCCGCAGTATTCATGGAATTGATGAACCGAGTATTCCACCTATACTTAGATAATTTCGTCTTGATCTTCATAGATGACGTGCTTGTCTACTCGAAGAATGAGGAGGAGCACGATGGGCATCTACGAATCACCTTGGAGACGTTGAGGACCGAGAAGCTATACGCTAAATTCGGCAAGTACGAGTTTTGGCTTAAGGAAGTAAATTTCCTTGGTCACATCGTGTCGGCAGAAGGAATCCGAGTGGATCCCGCCAAAGTTGAGGCTGTAAAATAATGGAAGTCACCATCGACACCGAACGAGATTCGGAATTTCCTAGGATTGGCAGGATACTACCGAAGGTTCATAGAAGGATTCTCCAAGATAGCGAGACCAATGACCCAACAACTCAAGAAGGGAGTGAAAGTCAATTGGACTCCCGAGTGCGAGGCTAGTTTCCAACTCTTGAAGGAAAAGCTAACTAGTGCACCAATCTTAGTTGTACCAGAACCTGGAGTGAACTACGTGGTATACACGGACGCTTCGAAGGTGGGACTTGGATGTGTATTGATGCAAAACAACAAGGTGATTGCTTACGCATCCCGGCAATTGAGACCACACAAGTTGAGCTACCCAACCCAAGACTTGGGTCTAGGTGCAGTAGTACATGCCCTAAAGATTTGGAGGCATCATCTCTACAGAGTTCGATGTGAAATCTTTACGGACCACAAGAGCCTGATATATTTCTTCGAGCAAAAGAGATTTAAACATGCGACAATGAAGATGGCTCGAATTGGTGAAGGACTACGATTATGGCATCAACTACCACCCTGGCAAGGCAAATGTAGTGGCAGATGCCTTGAGACGGAAGGGTCATTCCCAACTAGCCACCTTTCTCACCATAGAAGAAATCCTGGTTCGCGAGTTTAGTAAGATGCGCTTGGAAGTGGTGAGAGCACCGGAAACAGTGAAAGCGCGAATCGCCACTTTAATGGTTGAACCTAATCTAAGAACAAGAATCGTTGCACAACGAATGTATACGAAAGTTGGAAAATTTCGAACTAAAATGAGAACTGGAAAATCGGGAAGTTTTAGTGAGGAATCCGACAACGCCCTCACTTTTGAAGAGAGACTGTGCGTACCGAACAACGTGGAACTCAAGAACGAGATCATGAGTGAAGCTCATGAGACTCCATACACCGCTCACCTGGGAAGCACGAAGATGTATCCAGACTAGAAAGAGTCCTTTGGGTGGAATTGTATGGAGAGTGACATAGCGACATTTATGGAACGCTGCTTAGCCTGCCAGCAAGTGAAGGCTCTACATCAACGACCGTACGAAAAGTTGCAACCACTAGAAATTCTCGAGTGGAAATGGGAGCACATTGTCATGGACTTTATGACAGCTTTGCCAAAGACTCAAAAAGGGAATACTGCCATATGGGTAAGTATAGACCGACTCACCTACCGATTCCCGCAACGCCTGGATCGAACAAGCTAGCTCAGATCTACATATAGGAAATAGTGCGACTGCATGGAGTCCCAGTGACGATCACGTCTGACCGTGACTCGAAACTCACATCAAGATTTTGGATAAGTCTGCAACGCGAGCTTGGAACTCGATTAAATTTTAGCACGACTTTTCACCCGCCGACCGATGGACAATCAGAGAGGGCGATCCAAACTCTCGAGGTCATGTTGAGAACCGTGGTGCTCGACCGCGGAGGAAGTTGGGAATCAATGCTACCGCTGATCGAATTAGCTTACAACAACAGTTTCCAAACAACAATAAACACGGCGCCGTACGAAGCCTTGTATAGAAGAAAGTGTAGATCGCCGCTCTCTTGGGACGAAGTTGGCGAACGAGGAGTACTTGGACCTGATGCAGTTAAAGAAATGATTAAAATTGTTCGACAAGTTCGTGAAAAGATCAAAGAAGCACAGGACAGACAAAAGTCGTACGCGGATGTCCAACGAACCTACTTGCATTTTCAAACCGGCAACAAAGCTTTCCTCAAAGTATCCTCGTCAGAAGTGGGTAAGGAAGAACACATATTCTGTTAATTTGACTGGGAACATGTCAGGGTCTAAAGTGAAAGTGGGTGAGGAAGATTGCATTGAAAACCGAATGGACTTGGTGTGAGTCTCTGTCTCCTTCTAATAAATTGTTGATTAAAGATGTCGATGCGTAAGCTTAGATACAAGTATAAGAAAGTGACTCTCGGCAGGTTACTTTTATATCCTCAATTTGCTTCTCTCTTGGAATAGAGAGACTCTGCCAGTGTTGTGCTACATGGTTGCTCATTGAGCAGTTCCTTTTACGACATCATAATTGGAGGGTATGATATTTTTTTCTTACTACTTTTGTTCGTATACTATAATATAATCTAAATTTTGTAGCCATTGCCCGAAAATACTGTGTGCCCAAGCTGAAGAGGGAATTTTAACTTATAGTAATCTATTTGTTCAAAGTAGAGCAACTAACCACTAAACCAGTATGGTAATTCTTCAACAAACAGTGCCAGATTTTGAATAACTAATGCTACTAAATCAACTTCTGTTATTTGCACTTAGACCTTTGTATTTCAGTGGGAATGTGCAGGGGATTCCTATCGAAGTGTTCCAGATATCCCAAGTGGTAGAAGACTCTCTTAGAAGGGCTCAGCATCTGAAAATACATCTGCTAAACTCTTACTCAATGGGGTTGGATGGTCAAGACCACAATCACATGGTAAATAGAGTACCAAAACCATCACACCGAGTAAAAGTATGTATGAGTTGTACCAGAATCCGGCTGAGAGGATTGGAACAACTTCAAGTTTAGGAGTGCAGGAACCTTGGTATTGGTTTCCTAGTCCTGCATCTAATTGGAATGGGCTTGATTTTGCAACTCGTGCTGGAGGTCTGAAGGTTGAACTTCCATGGAAAATCAGAGCATCTATCGTACAATCTGTTCGTGCACATCATGGAGCTCTGAGATCTTTTGTTGTTTGTCAGAATGAGTATACTGTTTTCACAGCAGGAGTTGGGCCAGGATTCAAGGGAAATATTCAGAAGTGGGATTTGTCAAGGGTGGACTGCATGTCAAGCTATAATGGTCATGATGAGGTTTGTTGTGTCAGTGATACCGATATGCATCTTAATAGTTTATTAGTTTTTCAGCCGTCATTAGTTTGTTAAAGATAAGTTTATCTCTTAGAGCTTTATTTGGATTAGGAGTCTAGTATATATCTTTATAGTTTTATTGAAGTTGAACTCTTTTATAGAGTCTCTACAATAGGGCTTTGCTCAGAATTAAAGTTTGGTTCGACTATTTTTGCTGTGGCTTTTTCGGAGGATGGTCTCTTAGTCACAGGAGGAGTATTTAACCTTTACTATATTGATCTTATTTTTTTCGTTCCATGTCTTCTTCCTTGTTATCGTGTCACTTGTACAACATGCTTCGTATGATGAGATATTAGTGAATGCTTATGGTAAGCCCACCTATCACTTTGTGTCAAATGGTGTGGTGAACATACCTTGTGGGAGGGAGTATGTAGTATGTACCTTGCATGAGGTAGAACATTGACGGATAAGAGAAGGCGATTGAGGATCTGTACGCAGACGAGCGGGGAGACTTCCATTAGTCATGCACAATAAACATGCACAATAAACATTTGGCCCACTCTATGCCTCTCTAATTGTCTTTTATGTCCCATCATTATCACATAAGCGTTTATCCATTAGTCATGTGACTAGAGAGCTGAACAGTAAATTAGTAATGCAACCTCAATTTTGCATGTTGCAGGATATCAAGACGGGGACGATAGTTGGGTGTGGCGCTAAGCGATGCGGACTGTACTATGTGGACGAGATAGCCCAACAGAGTGCTGCGATGATGCTGACTCCCGGACCGACAGACAGACAGGCTTGGCATCGTCGGTTAGGGCACCCATCTTTAGGATATTTTTGCCTACTTTTTCCTGAATTAGCTACTTCTTTGAGCTCTTTTCAGTGTGATACTTGTGTGTTGGCCAAAAACCATAGACATTCTTTCAAGTTGAACAATACGAGAATACCAATTTAAGAGTACTACCGGGGCATATCTCGTCTTGCGAAAAGAGGACTCCTCGACTCGGCTAAACTATTGTTTGCAGTTTACTGTTTCGTTTTCTACTTTGTAATTTCGTTTCAGTTTGGTCTTTTGTATTCCTTCTTTTGGGTTGTATTACGCCTGGTTTATCCCTTGTAATCTAGAAACCAACAAAAGCTGCTGGAATTATAATTCAAAATAAAAGGCTTAGTAAATGAAGATCATAGATTAACATTAAACCATGGAATCCATAAATTATTCAAATATTTCACAAACCAGGAGCACATAAGACTTTTAGTTACAAATCCTCCTTTTGCTTTAGTTCATTCTGATGTTTGGGGTCCTGCTCCTATCACTAGGGGACAAGGTTTTCGTTACTTTGTACTTTTTATTGATGATTACTTCCGCATGACCTGGATCTATTTTTTGAAATATAAACATGAAGTGTTTGATAAGTTCGTAGATTTCTATAACCTTATTCAAACTCAGTATAACCACACAATCCAGATCCTTAGATCAGACAATGGGGGGGAATTTTTCAATAATAAAATGCAAGACTTCTTTTGGATAAAAGGACTAGTCCACCAAACCTCGTGTGCATATACTCCGGAACAAAATGGGGTAGCCGAAAGAAAAACACCGTTACATCCTTAATATTACCCGAGCCCTCTTAATTGAATCCAAAACACGAAAATCCTTTTGGCCCGAAGCTATAGCTACCACAGTCTATCTCATAAATCATCTACCTACCGGGATACTTAACTTTAAAACACCCTTAGATACCTTTTCCCAGCACTTCGAAATCCCATCATCTTTATTCCTTGAGCCCAGAGTTTTCAGATGCTCGGTCTTTGTCCATATTCCTAAACACGAACGTTTCAAATTTGATCCCTGCGCCCTAAAATGTGTCTTCCTTGGCTATGGAAAAAATCAAAAAGGTTACCGATGCTATGACCCAAAAACTCGTCGGATGCACACCACCATGAATTGTGGTTTTGTGGAGGGGAAATCCTTATACGGCCAATCTAGTAGTCAGGGGGAGATACAACATTCAGACAATAGTCCAAACAATGACCTCCTAGATTGACTACCAGATATTGAAAACCACCACTTAGGGGGAGAGCCACATCCAGGGGAACACCCAACAAGGGGAGAGTCACAGCCAAGCCCTGTTACAGACGTTTGTCCACCTAAGGAAGTTAGCGGCACCGCCGGATAGTCAAGTCCTATAATACAGAACGAAGAACAAAGTGACACTGACCAACTGTCAACTCCGCCTTCGATTCTTGAGGTAAACAGTTCAGATTTTGATAATATACCTTCGGACGCACTACTCTTGATAGGGGAAATAATGAGGAGTGTGGAGCTAGTGGAAGAAGTGGAGATACAGGAGATCCATACGAGTTTCCCCCGAGGAGGAAGTGGAAATACGCAGTATCCAATATTGCTCAAAGTCACCTATCCGAAATGGCCCTGGCCTTCGAAGCTGCTATATGAGGAAGAAGACATTCCACAGTCATTTGAGAAGGCCAACAAACATAAACATTGGAGAGAAGCCATGAAGAAGGAGATAGATGCCCTAGTAAAGAATGGCACATGGGAGAAATGTAAGTTGCCAAAAGGAAAGAAGCCAGTTGGATGTCGGTGGATATTCACCATAAAAAGAAGAGCAGATGGTTCAATCAAGAGATACAAAGCGAGACTCGTGGAAAAAGGATACACTCAAGTGTATGGAGTGGATTATGAAGAGACAATCTCCCCATTTGCGAAGATAGATAATGTGCGAGCACTACTATCTGTAGCAGTGTGCAAAGACTGGCCACTACACCAGTTCGATGTGACCAACGCCTTCCTCCATGGAGAGCTAGAAAAGAACAAGGAAGTGTACATGGAGGTTCCACCAGGATTCTCCGAAGAATTTGGAGCAGAGCTCGCAGACAGGGAAAGGTACCAACGGCTTGTCGGAAAACTCATTTATCTCTCACATACTAGACCCGACACCACGTATGCCGTGGAAATTGTGAGTCAGTTCATGCACCAACCTCAAGCTAATCACATGGAGGCCGCATTGAGGATCGTGCGTTATTTGTAAAGTACTGTAGTATTCCTAGCAAAGAGAGAAGACTTGGAGATTGATGGAAGGGGCACCAAACCCCAACAATTGGTATCAGAGCCAATTTTTTACTCTGATTATGTGGAATAATTTTATGTTATTTGAGTTGCTTGAATGCATTAAGAAAATTACATAGGTTCAATTGATATCAAATTCACGTGAGTTTGAATAAACAAATATGTAATTTTATTTCAGTACGCTTTTGAATTAAATTATTTGAATGAGATTCAATTTGTAATGATGATCACGAGGGAAATTCATGGTGGCTGCCTTTATTGGTTGATCATGGAGAATCAACGACTCCACAATGTTTTTGAGTGGGAGACCCGACTGCGTTCGCGAAGGAAATCCGAGGGGCAGCTGCTGCAACGCAGAGACAGCAACCCCAGCGGTGGGACATCGACGCAGCAGCGTCGGAGATGTCCAGCAGTCACGATGGCAGTTCAGCGCGGAGAGGCAACAACGCAGCAGCCGCTGCGAAGGGAGCATCGCAGCAGCGAAGGCGAAGCGTGACAGAAACTGTCGGCAAAGGCGGCTGATCGCGCAGCCGCGCCGGCGGAGAGGCAGCGACGGAGCAGCGAGACAACAGCAGCACCGCGAAGGTGGCTGCGCTGCAGCAGCGGTGATCGGGCGGCGGCAGGTGCGACGACGCAGCGACAGCAGCGTAGGTATCCCGCAGTGCAGCGCCAGCAATCCGACGATGACGCACTCCAGCAGCCGAGGACGGCGGTCTGCCATGAGCGGCGCCGGCGGCTACGGAGAGCAGCGGCTGTGATTCGAGTGGGAGCCTTTCGCGGGTAGTTTCCCGGACTCGAGTTCTACGTCGCTTGGCCTCGTTCAGTCAATTCTCTTTCCAAAATTGATTAGGGTTTCCAAATCCTTGGAATTAATTTTGGAAACAATTCAAGATTAATTTGGAAATAAGATTTGAATATATATTTTTGTGGATTTTATATATTATATGAGATTTAATTGTAAATTAAATCATGGATTAATTAGATTCTTTCCTTATTTTATGGATATATATGGATTTTACTCCTAGATGAATCCAAGTAATATTTGGAAAGTAATAATCTAATTTTTATCATATGGATTTAATGTATTTATTTCTAGACGAATCCTAGTTGGATTTAGATAATGATAATATTATTTTATTCTTATCCTATGTATTTATAGGAATTTATTCATATACGAGTTCTAGATGGATTTGGATAGTGATAATATAATATATTATTCTTATCCTATGAATTTATATGGATTTATTCATATATGAGTTCCAGATGAATTAGAATATTGATAATATAATATTATCTAATTCTATGGATTTATATGGATGTATTCCAAGTTAAATCCTAGATGGGTTATGATTAATATTAATATTAATTTATTTTTTTCATATGGATTTGAGTAGATTTAATTCTATTAAGACAAATCCTAGATGGATTAGAATAACTATTAATCCAAGTTATCCTCATCTTTTGGATTTATATCCTAGATAGATTAGGATATTAATTAATATATAAGAAAATCCTTATTTAATTGGATTTAGATAAATTTATTTATCTAGAAAATCCTAAGTAATGTTTGATATATTCTAGTTGTCTATTCTAAATAGAATTGAGATTGATATAAATCTTGGTTGATAGGATTTTAGTTTTATCTAATGGATTATGATGGAATTGTTTCTATCTAGTAATATCCGAGTACGATATAAATAATGATAATCCTAGATCAACGTTATCTTGAATTGTAGGATTTGATTTTATCGAAATAAAATCTAGAATAATCCTAAATAGATTTAGATAGTTAACTCTATCTTGATAAATCCTAAATGAATTTGGATAATTTCTATCCAAGACAAAATTTAATTATTTAATTGAATCTCCCTTGACTAGATTAAATAATTGTTGTTTATTATCCAATGTGTTTAAATGCCATGCAATAAATGAAATTATCTGTTTATTTGGTGTTTATCTTTTTAAGTGGATTATCTGTTTTATCTACTTATGTGATAATAATGCAAAAACCATATAAAATATCTAAGCGATAATTACAACAAGTGCGTTGTATATGGTCTCCATCGATTGGTTTGTCAATTTATGAAGCTAGTTTCTAATATTATCACCACTCATTATGTGTTGTTGTTGTTGACATAAATAATATAGGTCGTTGACATGAAAATATTTGTTGTTGACATTAATTATTGGTAAAATGCTGTTGTTGACATAACAGTTGACATAAATAACGTTTGTTGTTGACATCATAGTTGACATAAATAACATTTGATGTTGACATCGCGTGAAAATGACAATTATGCCCCCTAGTTGACATAATGTCTGCATAGTTGAAATCGCGCGAAATTTGTAATGAGTGACTGAAAATGCATCTCAATTTTCAAATAAGCTAAAAAATCTCAACCTAACAAGACCCCATATAATGTCAACTACATGTATCTACATATATTATATGTAAAACGTTGTTGTTATTGTTGACATAAATAATATAGGTCGTCGACATGAAAATATTTGTTGATGACATTAATTATTTGTAAAATGTTGATGTTGACATAACAGTTGACTTAAATAACATTTGTTGTTGACATCATAGTTGACATAAATAACGTTTGTTGTTGACATCGTAGTTGATATAATGTCTGCGTAGTTGACATCGCGCGAAAATGACAATTATGCCCCCTAGTTGACATAATGTCTGCATAGTTGACATCGCGTGAAAATTGTGAATGAGTGGCTGAAAATGCATCTCAATTTTCAATTAAGCAAAAAAATCTCAACCTAGCAAGACCATATATATATATATATATAGGAAAATGATCAATACAAAACTTGATCTCAATACAAAATCCAGACCAAATCCTGACCATGAGATTTGACAATCCAATGGTCAATAATTAAACAAAAACACGGAGGGTCATTGTAAAGCAGTTTTAGGTCATATTATAAACTTTGGATTTGAGGTCATGTTAAGATCATTTCATGTCATCCTTACTATAATGACGTAAAAATAAGCTTACAATGACCTAAAAATGACTTTTGTATGCTTAGTTCTGCATTTTTGTATTAAGAATGGTTTTGCATGGATCAAAACCATATATATATATATATATATATATATATATATATATATATATATATATATATATCTTTATAAAATAAGAAAAAAAGTCTCACTAATAAATTCTCAAACTATTACTATCAAGGGATAATATTTTTTCTATTTTTTCTTTTACATGAATAGAATAGTACTCCTTCCGTTTCACTATAGTTGAGTCATTTTATCATTTCGGGAAGTTTCTTCATAGTTGAGTCATTTCCTTATATGGTAACTTTTTTCTCTCTCTTACTTTACTCTCTCTTACTTTATTCTCTCTATACATTATTCTCTCTACCTTTTCCTCTCTCTTACTTTTTTATCTATTTATTTAACACACCCAACATTACTTTCTAAAACTCCGTGCCGAAATGTTTCGCCTCAACTATAGTGAAACCGAGGGAGTAATATGATTACTTTTCAATGTGTAAAATATTACTTCTATTATATTAAGAGGTCAATATACTTTTATATGTCTATATTGCACACAACACACCTATTCTATGATTGCAATTTCCATATTTAATAGTAATAGTATATTAATGCTACTTTCCATGAATAATGGATGTTTATTTTGTGAAAGTTTTATTGAATTGGTGTTTAATTGATGTGGCATTACAGATTTTTTTATTTCCATTTGTCAAGGAATTATTGGTAAGGTACACCAAGTCACTATGTCAACTTGGTATGGAGGGATCTTGGAATTTTTACACCCAAAAAGTCATAACCAACATTTAAACTATGGAAAGATACAATTTTTATTTCTTCCCACTATTCGTCAAACAAAAACAATACCAATATATTCCAATGAGATCATCTACACAATGTTTTATCATACGTCAATAAAAAATTAAGGGCCCGAATTTAAATCAAGACGTAAATAAAAAATTATATTCGAACAAGAAGAAAAAATTAATTTCAACAAGAAAAATTTCACTAAAAAAAACATAGTTACAGAATCTAGTATAGAGCTCCTGCTTCTTCATACGGATAAGCATGTAAGGATCGCAGGATAAATAGAGATTCTTCACCAAAAGGGTGTCGTCGCAACCCCTGGGAATTTTGAGCTGAATTTTGGAAGTACTAAGCGACATATCGGATTCTTTCACAGATGTTTTGACATAGTTGTTTAGTATCACTTGCTTGTTGCTAATTTCCTCACCCATTTTGGCTTTTGCCGTTAGTTCTGGGAAATTCTGGTGTTCAGCTTCATTGTTTTATATTTGAAAAGCCCTAGAAAAGCTCTTGGCCCGCACTCTTCTTCCTAGACTTTTCCAGTTTCGAACAAGAGCTGCAAATTAATGGAGTAGAAGTTTTGGGTTGTGTGTTGTAGCTGCAAATTTAGAAAATTCATAAAAAAAGAGTAATGATATTTATAAAAATATATGAGTATGTCATAAATTTATTAAAAATATATATCCTTCAGGGTATTGAGGGTACTTTCGTCCAAAAAACTTAAAAATAGTAAAAAAAACTACTTCGATTGATATTAACTCATAGTTAACGGACCTCAAATGATATTTTTAAAGTTCACGGATCTAAAATGATACTTTGACAAAGTTTGTGGACCAAAAAAGATGTTCCTTCTTCTCTATAATAGGCAGGGCTATTTTCGTCAGCACCCATTTAATAAAAAAAACAAAATTAACACCTAAATCCCTAACCAGCCGCAATTATTCAACACTAAACACTTAAAAAAAGATCCAATTACGTGGGCCCCACCAGACCATATTAAGGAAACTGAACGGGTCTCAGTGTGTTTTTTTTTATTTATGACTTTACACTTCCACATCAAGTCATTGACAAATTATCATCCTCGCATTTCATATCCACATATCACATCGCAATGCAGTTCAAAAGAACACATCACAAAGTCTCATGTTCTTGAAACTCGCACTTTTCAAAATTTTCACATCGCACGAACATTTTCCCACCTTGTATCTCCCAAATGTTCGAAAAATTTGACACACAATCATCATAAAAATTTGGGACTTCACCCATTTTCACAAAAGTTCAAAAGTCTCACTTTTCTCAACATCATCAAAACAATTCGTTTTCCTCATTTGAAAATCGATAGTACCTCTTTTCGTGATTGAGCATGACGTGTCGGGTGTTGAGCCATCGATAAATGAATTCGTTTAGTCTAAGGATACAAACTAGACCAAGATTGAGAAAGACTCTTGGGTCGAGAGCTTGAAAGAACATAAGCTCTGATACCACTCTGTCACACCCGCCCTTTCTAAGGATAGAAAGAACGGTTTATCACGACTGGGAAGGGATATAAGAAGCGGGGAAGAAAGGGGAATTGAAGTAATATCATACTTAGACAAAAATAGACCGAATAACAATTTATTTAATCTTCAAAAAGATTTATCAGAATGATCGAGTTTAAAGTATCTCGGCGCACAGCGCATTATTCAAAATAGTAAATTGTGTAAGCGGAAGCAATCAAGAGTAAAAGAATGACACCATGAAGGCACGACTCATTCGGTACACGATAACAAGTAGACTTCAGAGGCTCCACTCAAACCCAACACGACTCATCATAGCTCAACCTGCACATAGGGAAAACACATGCAGGGCTGAGTACTTGAAAAGATACTCAGTGGACAGTTGCCGAAAATATTTACATAAAAATAATTGTCAAGCCAATCTCGAGTGATCTTGGGTTTTAGCTTTCAAAATAACCCAAGTACACAAAAGTGTTTCGTTTCCATAAAAAGTCCGTTGCGCAACCTTTTTCCGTTGTCCATACACTATCCAAACTATCCTCGTGAATCGGGAATGTGGCCACATTCCACGACGGTCACTGGACCTGCCAAATGAATGACAAATAGCACACGTCCCCACATGGTGTACACTAGTCTATGATGGGTTTGCGCCCCACACTTGAACACGAATTCGATTAAACATCTGGCACAACCAGGCAACCAGCAAAAAGCCAGGACAGATAGGTATTCCACAAAATCCAAAACACGGCATGAAAATCATTCATTTCACGTCAAAGAATTTATCATTATTGGGAACAAAGCCCAAAATATTTCATGAACGGTACTTAAAAGAAAGTCCACCTCGTTCGCTTAACAGATATCACAACTTGAGTATTCCTCTTTCCGGATTAGGGTCTCACGGAACAATTCCCTTTAAACAAATAAAGTAGTAACACAACAATTAGCGCGAGAAAACTACTAACTAGAATTTTTTGCACTCTAATTAAAGTCTTTTTTATCTCGTTTCTTGATTTTTGCGTATTTTCGAGTGTTCGGCGGCCGCCCAAGGCGTCCCGTACGACACCGGTCGGCCGCTCACGCCTAAAATTTCTTCGTTGGCTCCTTGTATTTTCCACGACGATGTTGAAATAAATTCCCCAAAATTATTTAAGTACATAATTACATTATCGCAACATTTCCCTTTGCAAAATTATATTTATTTCAGATTTGGGATTATTCCTGAAATTAATTAAATAATTCCCCACAATTAAATTAAATTATCAGCCCAAGGAATTAAGTTAATTGGCCCAAAACTTAATTATTTCACCCCATCCTTCTTTCTCCAATTTAATATTTGAGGCCCAACTTAATTAAAAGAAGGATCCCAAATCCATATTAACAATAAAAGCTCGATTTCCCCAAAAAAAAAGAGGGGTTCCCCCCCCCCAAAAAAAAGAGTGGGTTTTCCCCCCCAAATAAAAGAGGGGTTTCCCCCCCAACAAAAAAAAGAGAGGAGGTTTTCCCTCCTAAAAAAAATGTATGTTTTCCCCCCCAAAACAATCGTTAGTTTCCTCTCCCAAAATAAGTGGTGGTTTTTCCCCCCAAAAAAGTGTGGGTTTTATTCCCTCCAAAAAAGAGAGTTTTTCCCTCCTTTAAAAAAAAGTTGGTCTATAAATAACAGTTTCAATCACTCACAAGATAATCATTCTCTCTCTGTAATTAACTACATGTTCTTTTCTTATTCTCTTTCTTAAATGTTAGTCTCTCTTATTTTTCTTTTACTACTTCTTTGTTTTGTAGGTATTGAAGGTGGAATTTATTTAATTCTTTTTTTTGATCTTTTACTTTTTAGCTTTAAAATGCTAACCATTTCTTATCTTGCAGACAATAAAGGTAAAATATTGTATTTTAATTCTTATAGATTTCGTATTGTTTTATTTAATGTTTAGTGTTTTTTATTCATTAATTATTTAAAAGCTAACTTTTTTTATATTTTGCAAATTATTAAAGGTGAGATCTGTGTATTTTAATTTTGTTGGTTTTAGTATTGTTTCTTTTCTGTTTTGTTTTGTATTTTTATTTTATTAGCCTATCTATTACAAAGATACAAGGTAAAAACAATAAAAAAATAAAAACTCATTCATTATTTTTACAATATCTTCAAGCGTTTTGCAGAAATCGTCTTTATCTTCTACGCAGAAGTTCGCCAATGTTCACTGCAAATACTGCACAGGGAAAACCAACAGAAGTTAGAACTTTACTTTTTTTAGCCAAAATACATCGATAGTAAATGATTTTAACTTATAGATCTGGATCTAAAAGGAAAACAAAAAATGTTGAATAGAATTACAAAATACGTAACATAATTTTGTTTTTCGCAGGAAGAGCTGAGAATGAGCTAACGCAGTTTGAATTTGAAGATGGAAGGTGGAGAGAATTGAACAGGCGATACCGTAGTTTGATTTTGGAAGATGGTGGAGAGAATTTAGCTACATCACTTAGCATCAGCTCTTCTTGTTTCGCTCCTTTTTTTTTTGAAGCTTCATTTCGTCTTCTCTATCATCATCTTCTTGAAATCTTCCTCGTATTTCTTTTGTCCTTATCATTCACGAAAAACGATAGAAAATAGTAAAATAGTTCACACACTAAGCTTGCTTCAACGTTCCGCGCCATTCCAAAGAATAGAAAAAGTTTCATGGTTCACCGGCCTCCATTCGCACTCTCGATCTCCTTGTCTCGTATCTTGGTAATCTAGGAATTTCGCCCCTCTTCCCTTTCTCGTTCGTTTTCATCGCTCGGGAAAGCGATAGATAAATTGTCAACTTACAACTATGGTTCGCGCACATTCCATCTAGCTTAGTCTTAGGCATTCTAATTTCACAACACATTTCACCACCTCATAGATCAACAACTATCACATTTAAAGTCATTCATACTTAGAATATCAACTTTCATCTTTCATGTAAAAACAAACAATCCATCGTCCCTCATCAAAACTCGTTCTTTTCTCAAACATTAGCCAATACTCTTCTCAACTCGAAATCAATCCCTCACAGAAAGATTCTACTTCCTCCTTCGTATAAAAATTTTCTCCTCTTTCTTTCTCAAAAATTTTCTCCTCTTTCTTTCTCAAAAATTTTCTCATCGTCCTTTCTCCGAAACTTTCTCATAAAAATTTTCACATAAAAAAAATATTACCTCTTTCTTGGTTGAGCGTGGCGAAGCGGGATGGTGAGCCTTCCAAATTTAATCTTGTTTTAGTCTAGCGAATTGAATCTAGACTAAGAATGAAAAAGACTCTCGGGTCTAGAGTGGAAAGAAAAAATGCTCTGATACCACTCTGTCACGATCGCATTTTCTAAGGATAGAAAATACGGTTGATCGCGACTAGGGGAGGATGAAAGAAGCGGGGAAGAAAGGGGAAACTGTGGCACAACTGAAGCTTGAACCGAAATAACTCACATAGTATATATCAGAGTGCACGATAAAAAGAGTGCAAACTCGACTTTTGCAGTGCAGTGGAAGAGTCAAGAGCAGATAACGTTGTATATGGAGACACGTCGCATCCGAGTACTATTCTATTGAAGGATCTTCATCGTCTATGCTCAACATCGCCTGCCGTCATCACTGCTCAACCTGCACATTTTTAAAACATATGCAGGGCTGAGTACTTGGTGTACTCAGTGGACACGTGCCGAAATATATTTTCATAACAACTGATTTTGTCAAGCCACTCTTTGAGTGAACTCGGGGTTTTAGGAAAAGTCCGAGAACACTAAAAATTTTTCTTTTCCTTTTTCAAAAGCGATCTTTCAATCTATTTTCCTGGAACATATGCCGTATCTGACAAACCCGATTTCACTATCTCTTGTTCATTCATCAATCCATTCATCATTCATCGGTCCTTTCATCAATTATCATATCTTAACATTCAAGTGCCGGGGAAATGGTTACCTCCCACGGTCACCCATCAATCTATTCCATTCAAGTGCCGGGGAAGTGATTACCTCCCACGGTCACCCGTCAATCCATTCCATTCAAGTGCCGGGGAAGTGGTTACCTCCCACGGTCACCCATCAATCCATTCCATTCATTGTTGCAGTCAGATAGGCATAGTTCCAAAACAAAATATGGCTTGACATAACCTTTTCAACTTTTATTTTTTCATAACACATTTTTGAAATGTCAATCATTTTTCTGTCATCAAAAGCCGTACACATAACTTTCAAACTCAACAAAAGCTACACTTCATAAGCACTCGTAAAGCAACACCTAACGACATATAATAACACCAAGCAAATAACACTTATCATAATACTTCACATTAAATAGCAAGCTCGCACTTAACATCATATCTTAATTAGAAAGCACATATAAATACTTTTCATAAAAACTGTAAACATACTTTAAAGAGAGTCTTAAAAATACTCAGTTCGAAAGCCCACCTCGTTTGCTTAAACAATTCAATATTCACTTAAGGCAAACCCTCGTTCCTTGTGCTCACGTACACACAATAACCCTTGCCAAACCACAATACAAATCAGCCTTCCATCAATTCACATTATCATGCATGTCCTATCGTTCCTTTTATCATTCTCTTAAATTACCCATCCCAACATTCATCAACATAAGGAAAACATGCCATAATATTTCTCAACGTGCCACACATAATCACGTCATAGGATACATTCCTAAAAAATACATGCATCATATAATTCACTCAACTTGGCAACAAGTGATATTTCCACATAACCACGAATCTGGCAGAACTGCGCAGTTGGTTTGTAAAATCACCAAAAATCCATCCGACCTCATATGAAGCTAAAATTTGGTCACAACACAGTAGACACATTCAAGTTCATCCAGTTAAAATTTCACACCGAAATCATATCATTTGGTCAGTCCGACGTTCTGGCAGTACTGCGCGGTTCGATTGAAAAATTCTGGTCGGAACAATGAAAATTGTGGTCGGAACATAAAAATTCTGGCAGTACTGCGCGGTTCGATTGAAAAATTTACCAAAACTTCATCCGATGTTCAATGAGGCTGAAATTTTCACAAAATATAGAAGACACTTCAAATTACATACAGTCAAAAATTCACATCAAGATAAGGCCATTTGGTCGGTCAAATAGAAAAAGAAACTTTCTGGGCGAGAATACAAGTTTCTGGCAGAATTGCGCAGTCAACTTCAAAAATTTATTAAAAATTTATCTCTCGTCAAAAAGGTCTGATATTCACACACAACACAGATAATACCTTGAAGGTTACTCAGTTAAAATTTCGTGTTAAAATTCGATCTTTTGATTGGTCAAACACACGTCGGAATCCACTGTCCGAACACCACAGTTTTCAGGCTTCAAAATTTCGAGATCAGGGTTTCTTCCTCATTCATCCAAACACAATTTTTCATGCTTCCAACACACAATCATGCTTCAAAAGGTTCTCACAATCATGTTCTCATATATTCACACATCATTCACCAGTGATTCATTCAAACTTCACACATATTCATTTAAAATCGCATATTCACAATTGTTCTCATACAAACACAAATTTCCACCAATTAATTATGCGATCTAAGATTCATACACTCACTATATGCATGAAGGAATCAAGAACAAGGTTTCAATGGAGAAGATGCGGAAAAGATTCAATTATACCTTCTTGAATCGAAAACCAAGCGGTAGAAGCAAAGATTGATGCGATTCGTCGGGAACTCTTGAAAATCAAACTCCAATGGATGCAAGAACAAGGATTGGAAGAAATTTTGGAGAGGATGAAGAGAGGGCGAAAATCTTGATGGTAGCTCTTTGTTGGTGAAGTAAAAGAATTTGGAGTGGATGGAAGTTATATATAGAGAGACAAAAGAGAAACAAAAGCATGGAATGAAAATTACATTTTTCACAAAAGACAAAAACTCCCAACTTGTCATTTCGAAACGACGACTAATAAATGCGGCCGTCGTTTGGAAAACGTGAAATTTCGTTTGGAGTTGAACCGTGGTTCGTAGAACGCGAACCGTCGTTTGGAAAACGTGAAATTTCGTTTGGAGTTGAAGCGTCGTTCGTAGAACACGAACCATCGTTTGGAAAACGTGCTTGATGTGATGCGGTTCTTGTCAAACTTTTCGTCTTAATTTGATGTCGAAAGTGGATTTGACACGTGGTCCATCCTTTCGTGTAGGTATCGGGAGTAAAAAAAATATGGTGATCGAGCAAGACCCGGAGGAAGGAAGACGGCTGTCCCGGGGCTGCCCGGCGCGAGTCCGTCCCGGCACGACTCTTGCGATGTCCGAAATCGTGTTCTTATTTTATTCTAGCATCGAACTCGTTGTAAAAACGCTTTTGGACTTTTATTTGTAGAAAGAACCTCTCAACTAGCTATTAGTTCTTCAATGCTAAAAGAACTTCATTCAGCTGACGACATGATACTTACTTTAAACATATCACTCGATCACAACGCGAGGTGAAAGAGATTAGATACGAATAACAACACTAAAGAGTCAATTTTCCACAAGTTAGAAAAAAAAGTGGGTGTTACATCCATAGAAGGGATTTATAATAAATGAGATGTATATTAAATTCAACCCGGCCTACTTATATTTTTCTTTTGTTTCTTGTAACTTTGTTTATAGTTTGGCGTTTTTATATATTAAATTTAGTGAAAGATATGCATTAAAATCCCACTAGTCACGAATAAATATATTATTTTCATACGGTTAATTTTTACTGTGAATTATCTAAGTTTATACATTCAAAATATTATTCTCGATTCTCACATAAAATGTGATTTTCACATTAATCCATGAACACAGATAAAGTGATGTAATTATGTTATGACTATGAAAAAAAAATACACTAGAACATTTAGTGTCTTAATACCTTCATAAATAACTTTATAGCGCCTAAATTAACACTTTATTAAGCCATAACGTGTAGTTTCTTCATAGCCTCCAATAAATATAGTATAAATTCTCAATTGATCCTTGATTAACACTCTCCTTTTCATTAGCCGTTGCATATCTGCTATTCTTTCTACATCGTTGGGTCGAAGACTTGAAGCACAACGACAGAAGCTTGATTCTGGCCGTATTCATGGGCCTGCGGTGGGGTCGGTCGGCCCCCCTCGACCCCAATCGCCGTTCATTCCTAGATCTGGTTATATGTCTTGGCCATATTAAAATACTAATTTTGTTAATAATTAATGGTTAATTAATATCATTTTGACTTCATGAATGAGTTAAATATGGATTGACTTGATTAACATGTTAAATATGAATTGAAATATATAGGTTAGGACCAGAAGCGAAGACACTTAATTGATTATTATTCTATAGGACAAAATATGTTTTTTTAATATACGAGCCTAATTTTGGACTTTAAAATACAAGTACTCTACTAATTATTAATGTATAGGATAAAAATGTTTTTGTTAATATAGGAGCCTAATTTTAGACTTTAAAATACAAGTACTCTATCTAATTGACAAAATTTATTAATGTATAGGACAAAATATGTTTTTTTAATATACAAGCCTAATTTTAGACTTTAAAATACAAATACTCTACCTAATGGACAAAATCTTTAAACTGTGGATCAAAATATCTTTTTAAATAAATATGCGAGACAAAATTTAAACTTTAGTCAAACTAAATAAATAATAAGTCTAATATTGTGTCGCATTTTTACGAAAAATTGAAAGTATTGAAACAACTTTACAAATGTTGTGCGTGAATTAATCAAATGTAGTGAACTTAATACCTAATGACCTATAAATACAATAAATTTTGCCAGCCATAACCTAAAGTCATAAAAGAAAATACAAACTGAGACTCGTTCAGTTTCCCTTATATGGCCTGGTGGGCCCACGTAATTGGATCTTTTTTCAAGTGTTCAGTGTTGGAGAATTGCGGCTGGTTAGGGGCTTTAGGTGTTAATATTTGTTTTTTAATTAAATGGTTGCTGAAGAAAATACCCCCGCCTGTTATTGAGAAGAAGGAATATTTTTTTAGTCCACGAACTTTGTCAATGTATCATTTTAGATCCGTGAACTTTAAAAATATCATTTGAAGTCTGTCAACTATGAGTTAATATCAATCGAAATATTTTTTTACTATTTTCATGTTTTTTGGATGAAAATACCCTCAATACTGGGTACATATTTTTAATAAACTTATCACATACCCATATTTTTTTATACATATTTTTACTACTCCCTCCGTCCCTGAAATTTTGTCACATTTCATTTTCTGCACTCGTTTTGAACAAATGATACTTCCTCCGTCCGCAAAATGTTGTCCATGTTTGACTCGGCACTTGTTTTGAGAAATGTAAAGAAAAGTGAGTGAAAGAAGTTAGTGGAATGCAGGTCCCATATTTATATATTGAATTTATAATAGAATGTGAGTATAATGAGTTAGTGGAATATGAGAACCATTTATCAAAAAAGTAAAATAATAGCAAAGCGGACAACATCACGGACGGGCCAAAATGGAAAAACTGGAAAACGTTTCACGGACGGCAGGGAGTAATAAATAATTAATGAAGAAAGGGTAAAGTAAGATAGAGAATAATGTAGATAAGACTCTCTTCTACGTTATTCTCTCTCTTACTTTATCATATGTCCACTTTAGCTATTTATTATCATTTACAAAAACCATATGAGTATGTGATAGGTTAATTAAAAATATGATTGAGGGTATTTTCATCCAAAAAACTTGAAAATAGTAAAAAAGTGATATTAACTCACAGTTGACGGACCTCATATTATATTTTTAAAGTTCACGGATCTAAAATAATATAAAAAAAAGATGTCCCTCCATAGAATATTAGAGCTCCCTATGATTCTCACCTAGCAGAGGCGCCGCTACTACACACAACCCAAAACTTCTACTCCATTAGCCAAGAGCTTTTCTAGGGATTTTCAGATATAAAACAATGAAGCTGATCACCAGAATTCCACCAGAATTAACGGTAAAATGGGTGAGGAAATTAGCAACAAGCAAGTGATACTCAACAATTATGTCAAAACATCTGTGAAAGAATCCGATATGTCGTTGAGAACTTCCAAAATTCAGATCAAAATTCCCAGCGGTTGCGACGACGCCATTTTGGTGAAGAATCTCTACTTATCCATCGATCCTTTTATTCTTGGCCTCATGAAGAATCAGGAGCTCGATTTACCTTCTTTCACACTGGATTCTGTAAGTTTAGTTTTTATTCTGTAAGTTTAGTTTTTTTAAGTTAAATTTTTCTTGTTGAAATTAATTTTTCTTCTGGTTGGAATAGAATTTGTTATACATGTCTTGATTTAAATTGGGGCCCTTAATTTTTTATTTTATTAAAAAAATAGACTTATAATACAATATTGTGTAGATGATCTCATTGGAATATAACAGTAGTATTTTTTCGTTTGATGAATAGTTTGAGATTTTGGGGAGAAAAATATAAACTGTATCTTTCTATTGATAAAATGTTTGTTATGTCTTTTTGATGTTTCTGCAGAGGTCTTGTTTGATGAATAGTTTGAGATTTTGGGGAAAGAAATAAAAAATGTTATCTTTCCATTGATGCAATGTTGGTTGCATCTTTTTTGTGTTTGTTGACCTTTTTCTGGTGATAGCCTATTTATGGATTTGGAGAGTCGAAAGTACTGGATTCGTCTCATCCAATTTCAAGACGGGCGAGCTAGTTTGGGGGTTTACTGGCTGGGAGGAGTATAGCCTTATTAAAGATCCAGACCAATTGTTTAAGGTTCAAGATAAAGATTTGCCCCTCTCTTATTATACAGGGATTCTTGGTGAGTTTCTTGAGCCCCTTGTGATTATCGACTTCAAATTTCACGCTTGATTCATGCTTCCTAGTGATATTTGTCTGATCTAGAACTAGTTGTTTGTGATTCTGCAGAAGTTATGTATGCAGTTAAACTGTTAACGAAAACGAGCTATTGATGAACTATATAAGCTTGAATTAATAGATTGGGAAATACTGGATTTGTAACGTTTATCTTGATAGTTTCTGAAAAACAACAGTAGGAGATGTACGAACTTGAGACTGAAAATAAACGTGTTTCGCATTATCATTTTAGGCATGCCTGCCATGACAGCTTATGTTGGGTTTTTCAAGTTTTGCTCTCCCAAAAAGGGTCTACTGCATCCGGAGCTGTTGGTCAGCTCGTTGGTCAGTTTGCAAAGATCGCAGGGTGTTACGTTGTTGGGAGTGCGGGGAACAAAGAAAAGGTCAGAATCTAATAGCTTATCGAAAACTTATTAGATTGTTGGCTAGATTGGTTGTCGATTTATGTGCTATTTTTCTTCTGTGGCAAGTTTATGTTTCACATTTGATGAACAAGTCGGCTTTTGCATTGATGAAGGTCGATCTCTTGAAGAACAAATTCGGGTTTGACGGAGCATTCAACTACAAAGAAGAGCAAGACTATAATGCAGCGTTGAAGAGGTTCTATCATTGCTATAAAAATGTGTATACTTATTTAACATTGAAGAATAGTTAGTAATTTAACACACAATACACATATTTATGTTCTTATATAACAAAAGAATCCTTTTGTATTGAACACAAATTTCATAAAAACTAGCAAAAAACCGCGAAGTTTGGTAAATCAGCTGAGAAAACCACCAAGTATGGATCAGTTCACAATCATCCCACGACTGTGGATAACAAATCCAAATATATAATTTTTTTGGTTAGATTTTTGAAAGAATTTGACCAAATTTTATAGTTTTTTCGGCAATTTATCGTTATGTAGATAATACTCACAAATTTGTGTTGTTGTTAATTAGGTACTTCCTCGATGGCATCGACATCTACTTTGACAACGTGGGAGGGAAGATGCTCGAAGCGGTGCTAAACAACATGAGACTCAACGGCCGTGTTGCGCTTTGTGGGATGATCTCCCAATACAACAGCCTTGAGCAGCCTGAAGGCGTCCACAACTTGATTAACGCAATAGTAAAATGGGTCCGTATGGAAGGATTTTTCACTAGCGACCACTACCATCTCTACCCCAAGTTCCTGGAGGTGGTTGTGCTTCTAATCAAGGAAGAGAAGATCACATACGTCGAAGACATAGCCGAAGGCATTGAAAGCGCGCCTGAGGCTCTCTTTGGCTTATACTCCGGTCGCAACGTAGGGAAGCTGTTGGTGGTGGTTGCTCGTGAGTAATTCTGTTTTTACCATCGGAAACAAGGAAGGACTTAAATAAGGCTATAATCATGAATTATAAATATATGAACATGAATTTGATGTATTGTTATTAGTTTAAACAGGTAGCACCTCCAATCCTCCATTTCTTATTTATCTCTTCCCTTCACTATTCATGGCTCTCATTATTTCATTTTCTATTTAATATATTTATTATAAAACTTAGTCAAAATACGAGATTTCTGAATTTTAACTTCCATAGACGTCTCTGGTAGGGATGTCAATCGGGTTCGGCCCAGCGGGTTTCAGGCCAACCTTGCCCGAGTTATGGGTCACTCAGGTGCGGGCTAATCAAGTAGTGGTTTTTTTCAGGTTATAGAAGTTCAACCCTAACCCTAAAAACTCGGGTTTCGGGCTAGCCCAACGGGTTAATCGGTTTGTTACCGATAAATTTAACATGTGATTAATCAAATAATGTTGAAAATTAGTTATATTTATAAAATGTAAAACATTTAATAATATTGAATTTGAGATATATGCTTAAATTCAAACATAAACACGATTAAATACTATTGAGACTTATGCAAAATAAAACATAAACATCAAGAAATTTCAAAGCATATTTTAGAATTTTAAATGTTTTTCTTAGTGAATTTGAAGTTTCCAATTTATTTTATCTATTATTATATTAATAAAATTTAGTATATAATTTATATATTTAATATAAAGTTGAAAGTTATTTTTTTTAGTTATCTATATTATAAAATAATCAATGAAGTGTTGAATTAGGAGTCAAACAAATCGGGCCAACCCTAATTTTACCCCCGTGAAGCGCAATTATATTGACTCTTTTGCCCCCCGGCGAGGTCCGTGTTTTCCCTTTTCCTTCACCAAAAAGGCACCGTTGGGAATATTCCGTTTGATTTATGAGGTTTTCAGAATCAAATCTGATTCCTTTATCAAACCCTTCACGTAGTCTTTCGATACAATCTGCGTGTTTCCCTCCATTTTTCATTATGTGTTTTGTTTTGTTTATATTCTAAATTGAAGTGATCTTGACATATAATATCATGAAACTTTCCAAGTATTAGTTTATCCCAAGAGCATTAAAATTAGTCTAAATTATCACAAACCTTACATTTTATTGTTATTTCACAACTCAGCACAAATATGATTTTTTCAGAAAAAATCTTATTATACGTGGGCAACCGTGAAGTGTTTATAATATTTTAGATATACGTTGAAAAGCTACGTTGAAAATCACAATGATTTAGTAAGTGCCAAGTAAGATAAAAAATGCGCGGAAGTTGGTTGGATATGGTGATTGACCTGCCATGGGAAATAGTAGTACTAACAAACAAATTAAGTGTAAAGTTTGTTATATTTTAGACCATTTTTTAAGTTATTGGGAAATACTAAATCTTGGCCTAATTTTGATGATTTTGGAGACCGATATACCTTTATAAAACAATATGTGTTGGAAAAAAATTGCTTCCTGTTATGTGTTGAAAATTTGGAAGTGCAATAAATTGAAAGGAATAATTTTCTTTAACCAAGCGTGAAATACGTTTATTTTTAGATGTGTGGGGATGGTCCGAGGAGTACTATAAAATTGACCATGCTTGTGAAAAATAAATGTTGGATTTATAGCAGCAGACCTTTAATAACAAAATGACTGCGTAGGAGTAATACTAATATAATACTAGTACAATAAATATCAATAATTGATCAACCATTGCCAGCGGATTCAAAATATAATTTGGATAGGAAATTTGTGTTCTCAACTTATCTTAGAGTACTTTAATGAGAGATAAAATTTTGATTCATAATCATAATGTTAGTTTAAAAATACAGATTACATCATTAAGGGACGTCGTTGAAGTCTTTTCGACACATGTTCCTCGATAAGAATGCAACATATAACATTTAGAAGACTGCGATATTTTAGTTTAATTTAAGCCCATATAATGGTGGTTGAAAGATGATAAAACTATACTATTATACAAAATTTCAACATGGAAATATTAATATTATAATATTATAATTCAAGAATAATAAATTATTATGAATCTAACAACATCTCCTGCTGTGACTGAATACAAAGTATGAGATCGAAATGTGAACTATTCAGTGGCATTACTTTCACTCAAATTCAAATGTTCTATCCCTTTGACTAGTGTATTCAAGCGTCGATTTCTCTTGACTAGGTCATCGAGAATTTTTTTTTAATGAATTAAACAATTTTAAGCAAAGAAAATTTCATTGTTGCCTTCGATTTATTCTACAAAGAAGTTTCTAACATGTATAAAAATGGTAATTCTTTATTGAAGCTTACACAAATTATTTTAGATATAAATTAATACACAAATCAATCCTCACCGTCCATTAAATCAAGATCGATAGGACCAAATTGATCAATCACGAGCCACAAGAACAAATTGCTTTCCCACATTGCGACCAGAAAAGTGTCCAACCAAAGCAGCTGGCGCAGCCTCAATTCCTTCAACAATGAAGTAGTAGAAGACGACGAATCCTTGCATTCGGATTTTCTTTACGATCACATACATCAAGTTGTGTGTCGCGTCTGGCTCCTCCTCGTCATACTGCGAAATCGTCCCGCAGGCGGTGATGCGACCGTGGGGTCTAATGTTCGGTAGCACCGCATCGAGAATTTTGCCTCCTACAGTTTCGAAATATATGTCGATCCATTCGGGGAAGTACCTAAATAGTTGTGATTAATTTCATACACTTATTAGAGATAACAAAGTACGGGCCGGGGTTGTGCTCATTAGACCGAAAGAGAAATTTTGATCATAAATATATGTTTTTTGTTTATTTATGTGGCTAGCCAGGGCCATATGGGCTATATGTATATATATATCTTTGGATTGGACCGGCCCGACCCGACCCAATATCTTGTTGGCCCATAATCTATATGGTCAGATCAGTTAATTATATATGTAAAAGAAATTAATTAATTTTGTCACTTTATATATATACCTCTTTATGGCTTCATTCAGGTACGATTCTTCATTGTAGTTGAATGCATCATCAAACCCCAATATGTTCTTCAAAAGGTCAAGGCTAGCCAGGGCCATATGGGCTATATGTATATATATATCTTTGGATTGGACCGGCCCGACCCGACCCAATATCTTGTTGGCCCATAATCTATATGGTCAGATCAGTTAATTATATATGTAAAAGAAATTAATTAATTTTGTCACTTTATATATATACCTCTTTATGGCTTCATTCAGGTACGATTCTTCATTGTAGTTGAATGCATCATCAAACCCCAATATGTTCTTCAAAAGGTCAACCTTGAACAAAGTAATATATATAAATAAATTAACTCTAAAAAATATAAAGTAATTACAGCCCCAGTATAAAGATAATTGCTGAGGTTATTTTTATTAATATTTTTTATTAAAGATAATGCTTATTGAATATTTTAAACCTTGAATTAGAGTTGACTTTTGACTGTATGGTTATTTATGTTAATTATTACTATTATATTCCATATTCATTTAATCACCAACAAATTATGCAAATTCAAATTGAAAAAAGAAGTTGGTGAATGGATTTTTATAAATTAATTTAAAAGAATAATTAAAAGACATTATGTTGTGATCCTGCGCTTCCAACGACATAACACCTAAATAGCTTAGCAAATTGGCCAACAAGCTAACCTACAACTCCTGATGCAGCCGATATAAAGACGAGTTCAACCTTTTTTGGAGAGCAAATCTCGTAAAATCCAACATATGCAGTGATACCGGCCATACCTTCACAAAATGATCGTCAAAATATGCAGTGATAGACGCAGAAAATTTCATTTAAAGATTATTACTTAAGTCTAATACTTTTGTTAGCGATGCGTGTATGATGTGGTTATGTGTTATTATTGTTAATATTTTAAAACATGTAATTCACAATTGATTTATTCTGATTTTGCTTCCGATTAAGATTTTGAGTTTAAAATGGTTTGATATAATTCTATAACCATAATTCAACCAATGAATTATTTAACTATAAAATTTAACATTAATTTGGTTGATGTCACATTTAATAGTTAAAATGCAAAATCAAATCGAATCAATAGTTTGGTTGCAAAATCAGAACAAATTAATAGTTTGATCGTTTACATGTGAATTTAATAGTTTGGTTGCAAAATAGAAAAAATTAATAGTTTGATAATTTACATATGAATTGTAAAGTCTGTATGCAAAAACTATATTTTGATTAAATATTATAAATTTATAGGCAAATTATCCTACAATAATATGCACAGACACGATACATACGGTGACTAATTTGACAAACAAATTTACCAAGAATTCCAGTGTAATAGGAGAGAGGCACATCCACAGAAGGGATTTATAATAAATGTGATGTATATTAAATTCAACCCTACTTATATTTTTCTTTTGTTTCTTGAACTTTGTTTATAGTTTGGCGTTTTTATACATTAAATTAAGTGAAAGATATGCTTTAAAATCCCACTAGTCACGAATAAATATATTATTTTCATACGGTTATTTTTTACCGTGAATTATCCAAGTTTATACATTCAAAATATTATTCTCGATTCTCACATAAAATGTGATTTTCACATTAATCCATGAACACAGATAAAGTGATGTAATTATGTTATGACTATGAAAAAAAAATACAGTAGAACATTTAGTGTCTTAATACCTTCATAAATAACTTTATAGCGCCTAAATAAACACTTTATTAAGCCAAAACGTGTAGTTTCTTCATAGCCTCCAATAAATATAGTATAAATTCTCAATTGATCCTTGATTAACACTCTCCTATTCATTAGCCGTTGCATATATGCTATTCTTTCTACATCATTGGGTCGAAGACTTGAAGCACAACGACATAAGCTTGATTCTGGCGGTATTCATGGGCCGACGGTGGGGTCGGTCGGCCCCCCTCGACCCCAATCGCCGTTCATTCCTAGATATGGTTATATGTCTTGGCCATATTAAAACACTAATTTTGTAAATAACTAATGGTTAATTAATCTCATTTTGACTTGATGAATGAGTTAAATATGGATTGACTTGATTAACATGTTAAATATGAATTGAAATATATAGGTTAGAACCTGAAGCGAAGACACTTAATTGATTATTATTGTATAGGACAAAATATGTTTTTTTTAATATACGAGCCTAATTTTGGACTTTAAAATACAAGTACTCTACTAATTATTAATGTATAGGATAAAATATGTTTTTTAATAAACGAGCCTAATTTTAGACTTTAAAATAAAAGTACTCTACCTAATTGACAAAATCTATTAATGTATAGGACAAAATATGTTTTTTTAATATACGAGCCTAATTTTGGACTTTAAAATACAAGTACTCTACTAATTATTAATGTATAGGATAAAAATGTTTTTTTAATATAGGAGCCTAATTTTAGACTTTAAAATACAAGTACTCTATCTAATTGACAAAATTTATTATTGTATAGGACAAAATATGTTTTTTTTAATATACAAGCCTAATTTTAGACTTTAAAATACAAGTACTCTACCTAATGGACAAAATCTTTAAACAGTGGATCAAAATATCTTTTTAAATAAATATGCGAGACAAAATTTAAACTTTAGTCAAACTAAATAAATAATAAGTCTAATATTGTGTCGCATTTTTACGAAAAATTGAAAGTATTGAAACAACTTTACAAATGTTGTGAGTGAATTAGTCAAATGTAGTGAACTTAATACCTAATGACCTATAAATACAATAAATTTTGCCAGCCATAACCTAAAGTCATAAAAGAAAATACAAACTGAGACTCGTTCAGTTTCCCTTATATGGCCTGGTGGGCCCACGTAATTGGATCTTTTTTTCAAGTGTTCAGTGTTGGAGAATTCCGCTGGTGGATAACTTCGACCTGAGCTCGATTAGGATGGTTCTGTCAGGGGCGGCGCCACTGGGGAAGGATCTGGAAGTCGCAGACGGTTTTGGACAGGTGAACAGTGAAAAATAACTTATATACCTAACTTCATTTTTCATGTCCTTTAAATGATCATTTAATACCGGAAACACTATATTCAATTTAATTACTCCCTATATTTGTGTAGAGATTATAAGAATCATACAACTAATTGATTTACTTTATTTTACTCTAAATTCAGTGTTAGGAAAATTAGTTGGGTATGTGGAGGAATGTGAAGTTACGTCGAATTAATTTGTCATTACTCCTTATTGATGTATTGCATATATAACTAATCGATTTAAATCCTTATTATGGTACCACTTGCATCTAATACTTTGTCAATTTTGATTTATAATATAACTAAATGCACGGTTCCTAGAGAGATATTGAACCAAATTTTCAACAAATTCAACATTTATTTATTGAACAATAGAATGGCATACTAAATTTGATTTCATTTTATTTAACCCTTTTTGTATAGTGATGATCCCGTCTTAGTCCGATAATTTCAATAAATTGTTTAATTAATTATAGAATGACTGTCAATGTCTGCAGTTGCTACCACATAACATGCATGTTAAAAATTTGTACACGAAGTTATGTACTAGCCATGTATAATAATAATATTATCATAATTTCTAACCTTTATTTATTCTAGGTAGGTTAGATAGACCACGAGGAATTCAAAGATATTAGACAAAAATTATAAATTCATGGGCTGACTAATAAACATAAATTTCCTACCCCGTTTGTCCATTATTCTAGGTGGGTTAGATAGACCACAAGGAATTCATGATATTGGACAAAAATAATAAATTCATGGGCTGACTAATAAACATAAATTTCCTTGCATGTTTGTCCATACTATATTTTTTCATAAGTAATATTTAGTTATATTATAATTCAAAATTGACAAAGTATTAGATGCAAATTGTACCATGATAAATATTCGAATCGATTAATATATGCATCACATCAATAAGGAGTAATGACAAATTAATCCGACCTAACTTCACATTCCTCCACCTACCCAACTAATTTTCCTAACACTGAATTTAGAGTAAAATAAAGTAAATCAATTAGTAGTATAATTCTTATAATCTCAACACAAATATAGGGAGTAATTGAATTGAAGTTAAGTATATTAGTTATTTTTCACTTTTCACCTGTCCAAAAACCACATGCGACACACGGCTGAGCAGAGCCGCTTCCAGCTCCTTCCTAGCGGCGCCGCCCCTGGCATAACCATCCTAATCGAGCTCAGGTCGAAATTATCCCCCAGTGGAATTATTAGTGACGTAGATGTTTCATATTTTTATTAGTGTGATGGTTGAATTTGTCGCATAATTATTTCACCTACTGACATAGATCAATTTTGTCTTGAACTAGTCATTTCAAGTGATGTTTCAAAGCTAATAAAGATGATTTTTATATTTCTACCGCTGTGGGCTCTATTAGTAAATTCTATGTAATTTAAGATTGAAATAGTGTTGCATATATTAATATCACTGAATTTTTCATGATAATAAAACAGTCATTTCCAGCCTTAATTCAACGGGCCCTTGCCCATTAAATAAGTCACAGAGAAAATTTAACCAACAAATCAAATTCTACATTGGGCCATTAAATGCACTATGAATGCCCCTATTTACCAATTCAACCACACCCTTATTTTATAAATAATAACCCTCTCAATCTCAACTCATCTTTGTAGTGCATAGACATCTCATCCGCCACAATCAGAAATCCAAGATGTACGGAACAATGTTCGCTGAGATGACGGTTAACGTACCAGCAACCGAAGCATGACCTAAAAAATGCTTAATTATGACCTTCCGTGTTTTTGGTTAATTATTAACCATTAGATCATCTAATCCTAGGGCTAAGATTTGGGCTGCATTTCTGGATTTAAACACATACTTATTTTGATCATCTCCCTATATATATATATATGTGAATGTAAATACAAAATATGGGTGTTACAACAATTGATCTATGTCAGTAGGTGAAATAATTATGCGACACGTTCTACCATCACACTAATAAAAATATGAAACATCTATGTCAATAATAATTCCGTTGGTGGATAACTTCGACCTGAACTCGATTAGGATGGTTCTGTCAGGGGCGGTGCTGCTGGGGAACGAGCTGGAAGTCGCAGACGGTTTTGGACAGGTGAAAAGTGAAAAATAACTTATATTCCTTACTTCATTTTTCATGTCCTTTAAATGATCATTTAATACCGGAAACACTAATTCAATTTAATTAGTCCTTATATTTGTGTAGAGATTATAAGAATTATACTACTAATTGATTAACTTTATTTTACTCTAAATTCAGTGTTAGGAAAATTGGTTGGGTAGGTGGAGGAATGTGAAGTTAAGTCGGATTAACTTGTCATTACAACCTATTGATGTATTGCATATATAACTAATCGATTTGAATCCTGATTATGGTACCACTTGCATCTAATACTTTGTCATTTTGATTTATAATATAACTAAATACACGGTTCCTAGAGAGAGATATTGCACCGAATTTTCAACAAATTCAACATTTATTTATTGAACAATAGAATGACATACTTAATTTGATTTCATTTTATTTAACCTTTTTTTATAGTGATGCTCCCGTCTTTGTCGGGTAATTTCAATAAATTATTTAATTAATTATAGAATGACTGCCAATCTCTGCAGTTGCTTCCACGTAACATGCATGTTAAAAATTTGTACACGAAGTTATGTACTTAACCATGTATGATAATAATAATATTATTATAATTTATATCCTTTTTATTCTAGGTGGGTTAGATAGACCACTAGGAATTCAAAGATATTAGACAAAAATAATAAATTCATGGGCCGAAATACCTTTTAATGTTATTAGAGTTCGAAAGTTGTGCAATTCATCACTCCTTTCATTCTAGGGTGTGAGCCCTTTGTAACTCTATCAAGCATACATTAGTTCCATTTCTGAATATTTCCACTTTTAAAAGTAGAAAAATACAAGTCTGAATATTCTTTATGTCACGCGACCTTACTAAGGATAGCAAGACGGGGGAAATCGACGATAGGAGGGACTAAGAAGCGGGGAAAGAAATGGGGGACGCAAAAAAAAATGGACGTTTAAGGCAAAGTAATTAATTCCACACGAACAAATGTTTAGACCACAAAACTTTTAGTTTTTAAAGTAAGCAGCGGAATTCAAAATATCTAAGTGTTTTACCCCCGTTTGTCCATTATTCTAGGTGGGTTAGATAGACCACCAGGAATTCATGATATTGGACAAAAATAATAAATTCATATGGGCTGACTAATAAACATAATTTCCTTGCATGTTTGTCCATACTATATTTTTTTTCATAAGTAATATTTAGTTATATTATAATTCAAAATTGACAAAGTATTAGATGCAAATTGTACCATGATAAATATTCGAATCGATTAATATATGCAATACATCAATAGGGAGTAATGACAAGTTAATCCGACTTAACTTCACATTCCTCCACCTACCCAACTAATTTTCCTAACACTGAATTTAGAGTAAAATAAAGTAAATCAATTAGTAGTATGATTCTTATAATCTCAACACAAATATAGGGAGTAATTGAATTGAAGTTAAGTATATTAAGTTATTTTCTTCACTTTTCACACCTGTCCAAAAACCACATGCGACACACGGCTGAGCAGAGCCGCTTCCAGCTCCTTCCTAGCGGCGCCGCCCCTGGCATAACCATCCTAAT
Organism: Salvia splendens; assembly: GCF_004379255.2. Lineage (NCBI taxonomy): Eukaryota > Viridiplantae > Streptophyta > Magnoliopsida > Lamiales > Lamiaceae > Salvia > Salvia splendens. The sequence goes on from NC_056046.1 coordinate 29,998,234, forward strand.
CGAGCTCAGGTCGAAATTATCCCCAGTGGAATTATTAGTGACGTAGATGTTTCATATTTTATTAGTGTGATGGTTGAATTGTCGCATAATTATTTCACCTACTGACATAGATCAATTTTGTCTTGAACTAGTCATTTTCAAGTGATGTGTTCAAAGCTAATAAAGATGATTTTTATATTTCTAACCGCTGTGGGCTCTATTAGTAAATTCTATGTAATTTAAGATTGAAATAGTGTTGCATATATTAATATCACTGAATTTTTCATGATAATAAAACAGTCATTTCCAGCCTTAATTCAACGGGCCCTTGCCCATTAAACGAGTCACAGAGAAAATTTAACCAACAAATCAAATTCTACATTGGGCCATTAAATGCACTATGAATGCCCCTATTTACCAATTCAACCACACCCTTATTTTATAAATAATAACCCTCTCAATCTCAACTCATCTTTGTAGTGCATAGACATCTCATCCGCCACAATCAGAAATCCAAGATGTACGGAACAATGTTCGCTGAGATGACGGTTAACGTACCAGCAACCGAAGCATGACCTAAAAAATGCTTAATTATGACCTTCCGTGTTTTTGGTTAATTATTAACCATTAGATCATCTAATCCTAGGGCTAAGATTTGGGCTGCATTTCTGGATTTAAACACATACTTATTTTGATCATCTCCCTATATATATATATGTGAATGTAAATACAAAATATGGGGTGTTACAACAATTGATCTATGTCAGTAGGTGAAATAATTCTGCGACACGTTCTACCATCACACTAATAAAAATATGAAACATCTATGTCAATAATAATTCCGTTGGTGGATAACTTCGACCTGAACTCGATTAGGATGGTTCTGTCAGGGGCGGTGCTGCTGGGGAACGAGCTGGAAGTCGCAGACGGTTTTGGACAGGTGAAAAGTGAAAAATAACTTATATTCCTTACTTCATTTTTCATGTCCTTTAAATGATCATTTAATACCGGAAACACTAAATTCAATTTAATTAGTCCTTATATTTGTGTAGAGATTATAAGAATTATACTACTAATTGATTAACTTTATTTTACTCTAAATTCAGTGTTAGGAAAATTGGTTGGGTAGGTGGAGGAATGTGAAGTTAAGTCGGATTAACTTGTCATTACAACCTATTGATGTATTGCATATATAACTAATCGATTTGAATCCTGATTATGGTACCACTTGCATCTAATACTTTGTCAATTTTGATTTATAATATAACTAAATACACGGTTCCTAGAGAGAGATATTGCACCGAATTTTCAACAAATTCAACATTTATTTATTGAACAATAGAATGACATACTTAATTTGATTTCATTTTATTTAACCTTTTTTTATAGTGATGCTCCCGTCTTTGTCGGGTAATTTCAATAAATTATTTAATTAATTATAGAATGACTGCCAATCTCTGCAGTTGCTTCCACGTAACATGCATGTTAAAAATTTGTACACGAAGTTATGTACTTAGCCATGTATGATAATAATAATATTATTATAATTTATATCCTTTTTATTCTAGGTGGGTTAGATAGACCACTAGGAATTCAAAGATATTAGACAAAAATAATAAATTCATGGGCCGAAATACCTTTTAATGTTATTAGAGTTTCGAAAGTTGTGCAATTCATCACTCCTTTCATTCTAGGGTGTGAGCCCTTTTTAACTCTATCAAGCATACATTTAGTTCCATTTATGAATATTCCACTTTTAAAAGTAGAAAAATACAAGTCTGAATATTCTTTATGTCACGGCCGCCCTTACTAAGGATAGCAAGGACGGGGAAATCGCGACTAAGGGAGGGACTAAGAAGCGGGAAGAAATGGGGGACGCAAAAAAAAATGGACGTTTAAGGCAAAAGTCAATTAATTTCCACAAGAACAATGTTTAGACCACAAAACGTTTTAGTTTTTAAAGTAAGCAGCGGAATTCAAAATATCTAAGTGTTTTACACAGGCAAAACCATACGACGTAAAGTAAATTCTTATGACATCAGTTTCAATAAATAGCAGCGGAAAAGAGTTATCAAAAGAGAGTCATAGGATGACGCCTATGTATGAAGACACAACGCATCCAATTTTCCTATGCCGACTCAACATCCATTGCCACATCCCGCTCAACCTGCACATAAGAAAAACATATGCAGGGCTGAGTATTTGATATACTCAGTGAACACGTGCCAAAGTAATTTATATAAGTTATGTCATCCATACCATAGTGAACTCGAGTTTTACGTTTATTTAAAAGAAAATATCACGAGTATCACCAAAACATTTTCATAGACTGGCCAGTCAAACAATCTCCCCACTTTCTCATCACAAACCAACAATCACATCATCATCCACAGTGCCCCGAAATTGTGGCCACACTATTCGCCCACGAGACCGGCCGACTAGCTATGACGGCTTCCGATCCCACCAGTGTACACATTTTCATAGGGTTTGCGGCCCTACTCAGACCCGAATTCGTTTCACACGAAGTCATATAGCCTAACGGAGTAACCTCAGACGAACTAGGCATCAGGCACACAATCTCAACATCAAAACTGTCCATGGCATAACATAACACTTTAAACCACCCTTATAGCTCCACAATCATACTTTAGAAAAATAAAAGAGTTTTCAGTTAAAGAAAGCCCACCTCGCTTGCTTAGATATCACAAAACATAATTCAATGTAACTCTCGCTCCTTGTGCTCACGTACGCACGACAACCCTTATCAACAACGCAATAAAATCAGCCCTTCATCACAACCATTATCATGCATGCCCTAACGTTCCTTTCATCGTCTCTTTAATTTTTACCCATCCCAAACGTTTATCAATACAAGGAAACACAACATAGCCTGCATCAACAAACAACACATCACTTCATCATAGAATGAGTTCCTTAACACATATGCATCATGTATATCCTTCAAGACTTAACAACAAAGATTATTTTTGTAAGATAGAAATCTGGCAGAACAGCGCAATCATTTTCTAAAAATTATTAAAAATTCATCCGACCTCCGTTGGGGCTGAAATTTTACCAAAATAAAGTAGACACATCAAATATCATACAGTTAAAATTTCACATCAAACTCACATCTCTAGCTCGGTCAAATCAAACTTATCATGTGAAAAAGTACACGTTTAGCATTGATGAGGCTACGAAAAAGCCTTTAGATGTTGAGAATTTGCATGCTATCGATGTAATTAACCCCTTGGTCCAGGAATATCTTGAGACTGACCAGTCAACTTCAACTTCAAACAACTTCAACTTCAAAAAACGAAACTTACTAGACGAGAATACATATTATGGCAGAACTGCGCAGTCAACTTCAAATATTCATTAAAAATTCATTTTTTGTCCAAAACGGCTGAAATTTTCACACAACACAGAAAGCATCTTGAAATTTACTTAGTTAAAAATTTGCACCAAAATACGAACGTTTGGTCGGTCAAACACACGTCGGAACTTACTGCCCGAACACCACAGTTTTCATGCTTCACAATTTCGAATTAGGGTTTCTCAAATATTCATCTAAACACATATATTCATGCTTCTAACACATAATCATGATTCGAAAAGATTTCATAATCATATTCTCATATATTCACATAGCATTTACCATAAATCATCCGCAAATTCATTCATATACCACCATAAACGCATACACACATCTTTTCTTGTGCAATCAAACAATTCCCCCCGATTAAAACTTAGATCTACGATCTCTACACTCACTATATGCATGAATGAATCAAAATCAAGGATCCAATAGAAGGGATGAGGAAAAGTGAATCAAATATACCTTTCTTGATCAAAACGAACGGTAGAAACAAAGATTGATGCGATTCTTCGGTGAAACTTGAAGTTTCAACTCCAATTGATGCAAGAACAAGGATGAATGGAGGATTTTTGGAGAGAATGAAGAGAGGGAGGAGAGAGGCGTGTGAGGAGAGAATGAGGGAGAGGGAGGCGTGTGAAAATAGTGGCTAGGGTTAGGGTTTAGTCTATTTTATGTACTAGGTTTAATTCACACCCAATTAAAATAATTAAATTGTGGAAGGAATAAAATAAAATCCCACAATATGGAGCAAATAAAAATAGGCGTGTGAATGTGGGAGGATTTTGAAATTTGCTGATTTAATTAGCAAGGAAAAATAGAAATACTTACTTGGAGAGAAATATATTCACAACTTAGGAAATAAAATAGTGGGTATTTCACAATTAAGGGAACAAAATAATTTAAATCTCCAAGTAGGAAAAATAAGGGAGGGGGCGTGTATTTTGAAGGCATGGAAGGAATAATATTTAAATCCTCAATTAAATGGGAATAGGATTTAAATTTGGTAATTTTTTTTATAGGAAAAGACTCCCATAAAATAGGTAACAAATAAATAAATTTCCACAAGGAAAATAGAAGCATATGGGGCGTGTGGGATGGAGACAAAATAGAAGGAAAATATTCACATCCCCAATTTATTAGGCATAGGTATTAATTTGGCATTTATTTGAATAAAAAAAATAAAAGGATTCCACAACAATAGGAAACAAATACAATTTCTCCACAAATAGGGAAGGGGCGAAAATTTGGCTTTAATTGCCACAATGAAATATTTCAAATATCAATTTAATTAGGGTTTGGAAATAAAATGTGGTATGATTTAATTGGATTTAAAATAAAAGAAGGGAATCAATAAGACACCAATTAAATCAAAAGAAATAATTCATCCTCCTATTAAATAGGGGATTTTTCGAAAACTCCCGAAAGAAGTAGGCTAGGGTTCGAATTTCATGTAACACAATTTAGGGATAATTTGGTTTGGATTTAATTTGGATAAATATCCCAAAACAATTAACTAAATCCAAGAAGAGAATATTAATTCCAATAATTGAAGGGGCCGAAAATATCCCATTAAATTGGCTAGAATAAAAATGCATGATCTCATTTAATTAATTCCCCACATTGAAAAATACAAAAATATACAACACTTCATTCCACATCACTCATGGCAATTATTTCACATAATCAACTCAATCACATAAAAACCAATAAATTTCATAAAAGAAGTTTTCACTTGACATCCGCATTAAAAAAAATAAAAGTCACAAAATTTTTGGGATGCTACATCCTACACCTCTTAACAGAAATTTCGTCCCGAAATTTGATCATCTCACATAAACAACTCGGGGTACTTTTCTTTCATTCGATCTTCTAGTTCCCACGTGGCTTCCTCGGAGCCATGGTGTTTCCACAACACTTTCACGGATGCTATCGACTTGTTTCGCAACTCTTGTACCTTTCGATCTAGGATTGCTTCGGGTCTCTCTTCGTAGCTCATGTCGGGGGTCAGGATCACTTCTTCTTGATGAATCACGTGCTTGGGGTCGAACACGTACTTGCGTAGCTGCGACACATGGAACACGTTGTGCACATTCCCAAAACTGGGAGGTAACGCCAAACGGTATGCTACGAGACCTACTTCATCGATAATCTCGTACGGCCATATAAAACGCGGTTTCAACTTGCCCTTCACTCCAAATCTCACAACTCCTCTCGTCGGGGATACTTTCAAAAATACTTTATCACCAACATCGAATTTGATTTCTGTTCGACGCACGTCAGCATACGACCTCTACCTATCTTGCGCTTCCATGATTCTCGCACGGATTTGATGCACGATTTCAGTCATTTCTTTGATGGCGTCGGGTCTTAACATCTTCCTTTCGCCAACTTCATCCCAGTAGAGTGGGGATCAACACTTCCTCCCATACAAGGCTTCATACGGCGCCATATCGATCGTCGCTAGATAGCTATTGTTGTAGGCGAATTCGACCAACGGTAGAACAGTTTCCCAACTTTCTCCTCGATCTAGGACAATGGCTCGCAGCATGTCCTCAAGCATTTGGATCGTCGGTCGTCCTCTCCGATTGTCCGTCGGATTGCGGGTGATAAGCCGTGCTAAAGTTTAACTTCGTGCCTAGTTCCCGTTGCAAACTCATCCAAAATTTTGACGTGAACTTCGTATCGCGATCAGATACAATGGTCTTTGGCACTCCATGCAGACGTACAATCTCGCTCACGTAGATCTTAGCTAACTTGTCCGATCCATAGGTAATCCTAATCGGTAAGAAGTGCGCGCTTTTAGTAAGTCGGTCGATGATCACCCAAATCGCAGTGTTACCCTTTTGTGACTCTGGCAAACCCGTCACGAAGTCCATGGCTATGTGTTCCCACTTCCATTCGGGAATCTCGAGCGGTTGTAGTTTCCCATACGGCCTTTGGTGTAAGGCTTTCACTTGTTGACAAGCTAGGCATCGCTCCACAAACGATGCTACGTCTCCTTTCATTCCGTTCCACCAAAAACGTTACTTCAAGTCTTGATACATCTTTGTGCTTCCAGGGTGAGCTGTATAAGGTGTGTCGTGTGCTTCACTCCAATCTCGTCCTTTAGTACCTCGTCGTTCGGCACACACAAACGTCCATCGAACGTCAAAGCATTGTCCGCCTCTTCACGAAAATGGTCATGTTTCTCGGTTCTCACTTTCACACGTGTCTCTTCCAATTTCTCATCACGTCGCTGTGCTTCTATGATCTTGGTTCGTAAGGCTGGCTCGATCACTAGCGTCGCTATTCTTCCTCATACTGTCTCGGGAGCTTTTACTACTTCCAAGTGCATCCTCTCGAACTCACGTATCAACGTTTCTTCTTGAGTTAGTAACAAAGCCAATTGAGGCTGGTTCTTCCTACTCAAAGCATCTGCCACTACGTTCGCTTTGTCCGGATGATATTGAATACCACAATCATAGTCTTTTACGATCTCTAACCAACGTCGCTGTCGCATGTTTAGCTCCTTCTTCTCAAAGAAGTACTTGAGACTCTTATGATCCGTATGAATCTCACATCTCACTCCATAGAGATGGTGTCTCCAAATCTTTAGCGCGTGCACTACAGCTGCTAACTCCAGATCATGAGTCGGAAAATTCAGTTCGTTCGGTCTCAACTGTCGGGAAGCATATGCTATCACTTTCCCATCCTGCATCAACATGCATCCTAGTCCTACTTTTGACGCGTCAGTATAGACGGCGAAGTCCTTGTCAGGTTCTGGTACCGCTAGGACATGTGCTGTAGTCAATTTCTCTTTTAACAGTTGGAAACTCGCCTCGCATTCCGGCGTCCATACCACCTTGATTCCTTTCTTTAACAGTTGCGTCATCGGTCTCGCAATCTTAGAGAATCCCTCTATGAAACGTCGGTAGTATCCCACCAATCCCAAGAAACTACGGATTTCACTGGGCGTTTTCAGCGACTTCCAATTCTGTACAGCCTCAACCTTTGCGGGGTCTACTTGAATCCCATTAGCCGTCACGATGTGGCCAAGAAAGTTCACTCGAGTCAACCAAAACTCACACTTACTGAACTTGGCATAAAGCTTCTCTTTTCGTAAAGTCTCCAACACGGTTTGCAGGTGCCATCCATGCTCTTCCTCGTTCTTCGAGTATACCAACACATCATCAATGAAGACTAAAACAAACTTGTCGAGATACTCGTGGAAAACTCGGTTCATCAAGTCCATAAAGACTGTCGGGGCATTAGTAAGTCCAAATGACATCACGACGAACTCATAATGGCCATAACGAGTGCGAAAACAGTCTTAGGCACATCCTCTCGTCGGACCTTTAGTTGATGATACCCCTACCTCAAATCCATTTTTGAAAATACGCCCGCTCCTCGAAGTTGGTCAAATAAGTCGTCGATTCTTGGCAGTAGGTACTTATTCTTCAATGTCAAGTTGTTGAGTTCGCGATAGTCAATGCACATCCTCATCGTTCCATCCTTCTTCTTTACGAACAGAACAGGCGCTCCCCATGGTGATACACTAGGCCGAATAAATCCCAAGTCTAGCAGTTCTTGCAACTGAATCTTCAATTCAGCCAACTCTTTAGGGGCCATTCGGTATGGTGCCTTCGATACTGGCGCAGATCCGGGTTCCAAGTCAATCAGTAAACTCCACTTGTCTGTCGGGCGGCGGTCCAGGTAGGTTTTCAGGAACACATCGGCAAAGTCTCGCACTACTGCCTCGTCTTCCACTTTCAATTCCTTCTTTTCTTCTCCGTTTAAGTACACAAGATACGCGGAACGCCCTTTTCTTATCATCGTGGTTGCTTGTAAAGCAGAGATTATGGAGGTTCGCCGGTTCAAGGAAATCCCATGCAAGATGGTCGGCTCGTCGCCAGGAGCTCGAAAAGAAATCTGCCTCTCCTTACAGTGAATCGTTGCGTGGTTCTCGGTCAGCCAATCCATTCCCAAAATTATATCTACGTTCTCCAAAGGCATAACGTGCAAAAGTCGAGCTACTACTCCTAATTCTCCTAACACAAACTCTACGTTCGAGCAAGTTCGTGCAATGTCAATCAGACCTCCAACAGGTGAAGACACGTTCAAAATCGGTTCAAGCTTAACAGTAGGAAGTTCTAGGGCATTCACACATGACATTGATATAAAAGAGTGCGAAGCACCCGTGTCAAACAGCACAATAATAGGGAGTTGTTGGATCTTTCCCATACCTGCCAAGTTATCTTTGCCCTTATTGGCCGCCCTTTTCTTATCATCGTGGTTGCTTGTAAAGCAGAGATTATGGAGGTTCGCCGGTTCAAGGAAATCCCATGCAAGATGGTCGGCTCGTCGCCAGGAGCTCGAAAAGAAATCTGCCTCTCCTTACAGTGAATCGTTGCGTGGTTCTCGGTCAGCCAATCCATTCCCAAAATTATATCTACGTTCTTCAAAGGCATAACGTGCAAAAGTCGAGCTACTACTCCTAATTCTCCTAACACAAACTCTACGTTCGAGCAAGTTCGTGCAATGTCAATCAGACCTCCAACAGGTGAAGACACGTTCAAAATCGGTTCAAGCTTAACAGTAGGAAGTTCTAGGGCATTCACACATGACATTGATATAAAAGAGTGCGAAGCACCCGTATCAAACAACACAATATTAGGGAGTTGTTGGATCTTTCCCATACCTGCCAAGTTATCTTTGCCCTTATTGGCCTGTTGCTCCTGTCTTGGATTCCCTTTCAGTGCATATGCCCTTGCTGGTTGTGGGGCGACTTGCCGGATCGGTTGTGGTTGCTGCGGTGGTCTCTGTCCCTGCCCGTTCCTCGTTCCACCCTTGTTGTTGTTCGGGCACTCTCGGAACATGTGGCCATTCCCACCACAAGCAAAGCATCGGGTGCCTCCGACTCTACACTCCCCAACGTGGAACTTGGAGCACCGATTGCAGTAAGGTGTCCTTGGCTGATTTCCTCTTTAACCTGTCGGCTAAAATTCTGAGGGTGGCGGAAAGTAGGATGGTGTCTCTTGTTGTCATACTGGGCTCGGTTCATTCCCACTTCCTCTTGTCTCGATAATTTTGTTGTTCTGTGGGTGGTGTAGGATTGTCACTCTCTCATTCTTAGGAAGTGCCTCTTCTACGTCCAAGGCGCAACTCAAAAGCTCGGCGTAAGGAACTCCTTGTCAGCTAGCCACGGCCACTCTTATCTCAGTCCTAAGGCCAGAGTGAAAGTTCGCGGCCATCTTCTCATCCGTGTCCACCAACTCAGGTGCATAACGAGTCATCTCGCAAAGTGCGCGGTCATATTCCGACACTGTCATATTTCCCTGCTTCAAAGTGTGGAACTCTGCCGTCTTGGCTCGTCGGTAGCTCATAGGGACGTACTTATTATATATCTCTTCCTTGAACTCATCCCAAGTCAAAGCCTCTCGGCAGGCGGGGTCCACTGTTCTTCGTCTAGTCTCCCACCAATGATCTGCTGGCCCAGTCAGTTGATAAGTCACGCATGCCAGAGGCTCCCTGTCCGTGCACAACATGAACTCAAAGATGCGCTCGATCTCGCGGATCCAGGCCTCTGCCTTCTGTGGCTCTCCTAACCCATCAAACTTTGGGGGTTTCTCTTTGCGGAACGTCTTAATGTATTCCTTATCTTGAGGTTGTAGTGGAGGTGGCGGTGGAGGCGGGGGTTGACCTCCGATACTTCCCTTGGATCTTTCTTCCACAGTACTTTCCACTCGTGGGCCTCGGCCTGCCCCACGTCCACGTCCACGTCCACGTCCTCGTCTCGGTGGCATTCTGATCCAAAATACAAATTAGCATCTTTGATAGTATTCATTGTGATCAAAACCAAAACATAACTCGCTTGCATTTAAACATGGCACGAAACGATAAACCAAAAAAAAACACGCAAGGTCGATCAAAACGTGGAACTTTTATAGAAGCTCGGAAAAGGAAACAAAACAGTCGTTCGACTCAAAAACAGGAAACATACTACTTCTATTTAGTTCTAACAACTTAAAAGGAAAACGACATCGAACTAGCTATCGCTAACTTTCTTCCTCTGGGTCTTCTTCTTCCTCCGGATCCTCTTCCTCTTCCGGATCCTCTTCTTCTTCCAGGTCCTCTATCCTGTGATACTCATCAATCAGACGGAGGGCCTCGTCATCATCCATCATGTCCATCACATAGTCATCCACGAAGCCCGGAACCATTCCTACTCTTGCTCCGGCTTCGCCCCCTGCTACGAGTTCAATCTCGACCATGTGCTTGTCCTCCCATACTATCTCATCTTCCTTCTTCTCTGCCGACGGTGGTCGCTCAAAACGGGAGTCAACTAGAGCACACTTCAAGACCTTCAGAAAGCCTTTCATGTCGCCATCCATCCCGTCAATTCGTGGTTCGTACCACGTGAATCGGCTGGACGTTGCTTCCATCCAATCTTTCCAACTCTCGGGCATCAGCTCAACTAGTCTCCTTATGCCACCATAGGATGTCGCATGGTACCCGAGGACATCTCGCCACAGGGTTTCGAAGTGAGCGACGACCTCCCCTAGAGCTTTTCATTCTTCTCTCTCGTAGATGCGGTAATCGTGTATCGCCTGTCGCATTCGGTCACTATACTGGGAGCTCTTAACTGCGGTTCATTTCATCCGTACCATCTACGCGAAGAAGAAGATTTTCTTTAGTAACCGAAGATTCCTCAAACTACGTTTCAACTCGCTATTCGTGCTAAGTCTAAGGCTTGTCACGCATCACTAATGTGAGGACACCTAAAGGCTCACTATGTTCACATGCTTTTGTCATATCACTTATACACATATAACACATACTTAAGTCATCATGCCAATCGTGCTCATGTCTCACATACTCATACCATAACAATATCATGTTAACACATACCACACGTGTTTAGATTATCTTGACAATCATGCTCATACTCCATAGAATCATACTATCACAACTTCATATTCACGCACATAACACATGCTTAAATTTTCATGGCAATCATGCTCATATTTCACATAATCATGTCATTACAATTCATCTTCATGCTTAGCGTTCATTTACCTGCATACACTTGCCAAACATCATCATCATATCATCATCAATTTCATACATCGATCTCACATTCTTTCAACAACTTAAAACATACCTCACTTTCTTTGGTTGAGCGTGATGCTTTGGATGTTGAGCCTTCCTGACACTTCTAGTCTAAGGTTTACTATTCTAGACTTACGGTGAAAGAAGACTCTCGGACCAGAGCGAAAGAAACGAAGCTCTGATACCACTCTGTCACGGCCGCCCTTACTAAGGATAGCAAGGACGGAGAAATCGCGACTAAGGGAGGGACTAAGAAGCGGGGAAGAAATGGGGGACGCACAAAAAATGGACACTTAAGGCAAAAGTCAATTAATTTCCAAAAGAACAAATGTTTAGACCACAAAACGCTTTAGTTTTTAAAGTAAGCAGCGGAATTCAAAATATCTAAGTGTTTTACACAGCCAAAACCATACGACGTAAAGTAAATTCTTATGACATAAGTTTCAATAAATAGCAGCGGAAAAGAGTTATCAAAAGAGAGTCATAGGATGACGCCTATGCATGAAGACACAACGCATCCAATTTTCCTATGCCGACTCAACATCCATTGCAACATCCCGCTCAACCTGCACATAAGGAAAACATGTGCATGGCTGGGTATTTGATATACTCAGTGAACACGTGCCAAAGTATTTTATATAAGTTATGTCATCCATACCATAGTGAACTCGAGTTTTACGTTTATTTAAAAGAAAATATCACGAGTATCACCAAAACATTTTCATAGACTGGCCAGTCAAACAATCTTCCCACTTTCTCATCACAAACCAACAATCACATCATTATCCACAGTGCGACGAAAGTGTGGCCACACTATTCGCCCACGAGACCGGCCGACTAGCTAAGACGGCTCCCGATCCCACCAGTGTACACAGCCTGATAGGGTTTGCGGCCCTACTCAGACCCGCATTCGTTTCACACAAAGCCATATAGCCTAACGGAGTAACCTCAGACGAACTAGGCATCAGGCACACAATCTCAACATCAAAACTGTCCATGGCATGACATAACACTTTAAACCACCCTTATAGCTCCACAATCATACTTTAGAAAAATAAAAGAGTTTTCAGTTAAAGAAAGCCCACCTCGCTTGCTTAGATATCACAAAACACAATTCAATGTAACTCTCGCTCCTTGTGCTCACGTACGCACGACAACCCTTATCAACAACACAATAAAATCAGCCCTTCATCACAACCATTATCATGCATGCCCTAACGTTCCTTTCATCGTCTCTTTAATTTTTACCCATCCCAAACGTTTATCAATACAAGGAAACACACCATAGCATACATCAACAAACAACACATCACTTCATCATAGAATGAGTTCCTTAACACATATGCATCATGTATATCCTTCAAGACTTAACAACAAAGATTATTTTTGTAAGATAGAAATCTGGCAGAACAGCGCAATCATTTTGTAAAAATTATTAAAAATTCATCCGACCTCCGTTGGGGCTGAAATTTTCAAAAATACATTAGACACATCAAATATCATACAGTTAAAATTTCACATCAAACTCACATCTTTAGGTCGGTCAAATCAAAAACGAAACTTACTAGACGAGAATACAAATTCTGGCAGAACTGCACAGTCAAATTAAAAAATTCATTAAAAATTCATTTTTCATCCAAAACGGCTGAAATTTTCACACAACACAGAAAACACCTTGAAATTTACTCAGTTAAAGATTTGCACCAAAATACGAACGTTTAGTCAGTCAAACACACGTCGGAACCTACTGCCTGAACACTTTTCATGCTTTACAATTTCGAATTAGGGTTTCTCAAATATTCATCTAAACACATATATTCATGCTTCTAACACATAATCATGCTTCAAAAAGATTTCATAATCATATTCTCATATATTCACATAGCATTTACCACAAATCGTCCTCAAATTCATTCATATACAACCATAAACGCATACACACATCTTTTCTTGTGCAATCAAACAATTCCCCCCGATTAAAACTTAGATCTACGATCTCTACACTCACTATATGCATGAATGAATCAAAATCAAGGTTCCAATGGAAGGGATGAGGAAAAGTGAAATAAATATACCTTTCTTGATCAAAACGAACGGTAGACACAAAGATTGATGCGATTCTTCGGTGAACCTTGAAGTTTCAACTCCAATTGATGCAAGAACAAGGATGAATGGAGGATTTTTGGAGAGAATGAAGAGAGGGAGGAGAGAGGCGTGTGAGGAGAGAATGAGGGAGAGGGAGGCGTGTGAAAATAGTGGCTAGGGTTAGGGATTAGTCTATTTTATGTACTAGGTTTAATTCACACCCAATTAAAATAATTAAATTGTGGAAGGAATAAAATAAAATCCCACAATATGGAGCAAATAAAAATTGTTTAATTAATTATAGTGATGCTATGATTAGGGTTTAGTCTATTTTTTTTATAGTGATGCTCCCGTCTTTGTCGGTTAATTTCAATAAATTGTTTAATTATTTATAGAATGACTTCCAATCTCTGTAGTTGCTACCACATAACATGCATGTTAAAAATTTGTACACGAAGTTATGTACTTAGCCATGTATGATAATAATAATATTATCATAATTTATATCCTTTTTTTTATTCTAGGTGGGTTAGATAGACCACGAGGAATTCAAAGATATTAGACAAAAATAATAAATTCATGGGCCGACTAATAAACATAAACTTCCTAGCCCGTTTGTCCATTATTCTAGGTGGGTTAGATAGACCACAGGGAATTCATGTTATTGGAAAAAAAATAATAAATTCATGGGCTGACTAATAAACATAAATTTCCTAGCCTGTTTGTCCATACTATATTTTTTCGTAAGTAATATTTAGTTATATTATAATCCAAAATTGTCAAAGTATTAGATGCAAGTGGTACCATGATAAAGATTCGAATCGATTAGATATATATGCATCACATCAATGAGGAGTAATGACAAATTAATACGACCTCCTCCACCTACCCAACTAATTTTCCTAACACTGAATTTAGTAGTAAAATAAAGTGAATCAATTAGTAGTATAATTCTTATAATCTCAACACAAATATATGGAGTAATTAAATTGAATTTAGTGTTTCTGGTATTAAATGATCATTTGAAGGACATGAAAAATGAAGTTAGGTATATCAGTTATTTTTCACTTTTCACTTGTCCAAAAACCGCATGCGACACGCGGCTGAGCACAGCCGCTTCCAGCTCCTTCCCCAGCGGCACCGCCCCTGGCATAACCATACTAATTGAGCTCAGGTCGAAGTTATCCACCAACGGAATTATTAGTGACATAAATGTTTCATATATTTATTAGTGTGATGGTTGAATTTGTCGAAGAATTATTTCACCTATGAAACATAAATCAATTATGTCTTGAACTAGTCTTTTCAAGTTATGTTTCAAAGATAATAAAGATGATTTTTATATTTCTACGACCGAGGGCTATATTTGTAAATTCTATGTAATTTAAGATTGAAATAGTGTTGCACATATTATTATCACTGAATTTTTCATGATAATAAAACTGTCATTTTCAGCCTTAATTCAACGGGCGCTTGCCCATTAAACGAGTCACATAGAAAATTTAACCAACAAATCAAACACTTTATTAGGCCGTTAAATGCACTATGAATGTCCCTATTTACCAATTCAACCACACCCTTATTTTATAAATAATAACCCTCTCAATCTCAATTCCTCTTTGTAGTGCATAGACATCACATCCGCCACAACCGGAAATCGAAGATGTACGGAACAATGTCCGCTGAGATGGCGGTTGATGTACCGGCAACCAAAGCGTGGAAGCTCTACGGCACTCTACAGCTCCCCAAAGTGGCGGAGGAAGACAACTCTGACTTTATCAGCTGGGTCGACGTCGTCCAAGGGGACGGCGGCGCCGGAACCATTCTCGAAGTCTTTTTCCGTCCAGGTACCATCCACATTCAGTTCAATCAACTTCCGCTAGATTTATGTAATTATCCTAATTAATTTAATTGATTAATTGATCATGGATGGGAGGAGGAATGAAGTCGTTCAAGGAGAAATTCATGGTGGTGGATAACGAGAAGCGTGTGAAGGAGGCAGAGGTTGTGAACGGTGGATTTCTGGATCTAGGGTTCACGATGTATCATATCAGATTCAATGTGATAGACTAACTACTTGATTAAACCACGGAACAGTAAATCATTTTAACATTCATTATAACTAGGCACATGGAACAATATTTAAAAGCGAGAAATTAAACTGTGACAGTGAACTTGAAGATCCGAAAACAAAAGAACTTTGATTCCAGAATAGATCTCGTCCAAAATGAAAACTAGCTACGAAATTGAAAGAACATAAAGCTAGTAAAGGCCGAGCGATTCTCGGTCGGAAACTGGAAACTGCGCCGGACAGAACTGAGGCCTCTATCGCACTGAATCACTTACGCTTCACTAACTGAAATTCTAAACTAAGCTAGCTAAGAACTGGAATGAAAGTTAAATAAACTAAGCTAAAACTAAGAACTAACTAGAAAGCGGATAAAGGATTCTCTATTGTGGTGTCGCATCCTCTATTTATAGGCACGCCGCAGCGATCCTCCAGCAGGGATAACAACCTTGTCGGCGAATATTCACTTTCTTCCAGGACCGCGCGTCTCTTTGGTCGACACGTATTCCTCCTTCTAGAAGACAGTGGTCCCTTCATAGCAGGATGGTGTCCTTTGTATCGGCACGTGTCCTCTTCTCTTTGCCAATGGTCCCCGCCTAACTGCTTGATCACTCCCCTTCATCAATCTCCCTGATTTCTTGGCCTTTTGCGTCCTTTGTGCCGACTTGAGTTTAGCCTTGATGCCTTGGTCAAGCTGCATTCCTGCACTTTTAACACTTGTTTTCCGCAATAAACAGATCAAGTGGCGTACTTTTTACCCTTTAAACCGATGCATGAAATGAGCCATATAAGAGTTTCAAGACAATCACAACATTTTAATTAACTTGCTCAACACCGCCAACCGCTGGTCGCCGCTCAACCTGCACATAGGGAAAACACATACAAGGCTGAGTTAGTACTCAGTGGACTTATGCCGAAAACAGTTTATCAAAGTATTATTTGTCATGCCATTTTCAAGTGTCAATCGGGGTTTTATCTTTAGAAAGGCCCGAAGCACCAGAATATTTCCTTCGTTCAAAAGTCACGGTCGCGCAACCATTTTTCTCATCGACGTTTACCATATCCTCATTCTACATGACAAGGAATGCGGCCGCAAACCAGGTCACTAGACCGGCCAACCCGTACGCTGACACACGGTCTAACATTGGTGTACACTAATCCAAGTAGGGTTTGCTGCCCTACGAGGATCCGAATTCGATTTAATAATAGTGGCAAGGCCACAACGGATAGGCACGACAAAACAAATCACGGCATGATAAACACAGATTTCATTCTCAACGATAAAGATTTAGGACGTTGTCCTTATTTTAAAATAAAGCCCACCTCGACTGCTTAGATCTCAAGTACTTTCTTCCCTTTGCTATCATGCTTTGAGCGCGATTATCACCTTTAAATACTATGTATCACAAATCAGTCTCGATTAACGACTCAAAATCATGCATATCCCCAAACGTTTCCCTTTTCCCATTGATTTGTTTCATATTCATATTCACAATCAAGACATGCTCTTCATATCAATTTATTCATACTACAACACCAGATCTATCATCAAAACATGGTCACGCATGAGTGTTCTTCACACAACACACATCACACGCACACACACGCACACACGCGCGGCATACACACATGCACAACACTTCTAATTCACCAATTATTTCCCTTTCCGCTCGATCTATATGCATGAGGGTTCAAGAACACCAATTAATTGGTTAGATAGATCAAAAATACCTTTTCTTGATAGAAACGAATGGTAGAACAAAGTATTACCCTTGATTCTTCAACAATTCTTGAGTTTCAACTTCAATTCTTTGCAAAGAATGAAGAATTCTTGGAGAAAAGTAGAAGAAAAATTGAGAGTGAGAGGGAGAGTGGAGAGTGGAGTGAGGGAGAGAAGTAGGCGTGTATTTAGTGGGGGCTAGTGTTAGGTTTTCTCTCTTATTTATAGAGTGCAAGAATATATTCCCATAATTAATTAAATAAAGATTTGGGAAGATATGGGAGAGAGAAAGTGGCGTTAATTCTGGTAGAGAAATAAGGGATTTCGAATTCTACGTTGTTTAATCAGCATATGAATTAATTTTGAATTTACTTGGAATATCACGAAGTAGAATAAAATATCACGGAGCAGAATAAAAATAAAAATTTCCACTATTAAAATAGGGAAGTAGGCGATTTTTATTCCTCTCCCACAAGGAATTAAATTCAAATCCTAATTTAAATAGGATATGGCAAGATCTCCTTAGATATGGTAAGATTTGCTAGGATATTTTTATATTTATTCATGGAAGGGAATAAATAAGGGATCAAATAATATAATAAAATAATTCCTTCTCCCATAAATAGGAGATTTTCGAAATCTCCATAGTATAAGCATAGGGGTCGAAAATTTCATGGAGGAAATGGAGAATAATCGGACTTTGGATTTAATTTGGATGAATATCCCAAGCAAATAATTAAATCCAAGAAAATAGAATTCCTTTCCATAAATCATAGTGGTCGAAAATTCCAAGAAAAATATGTATGATATTTATTGATGAACAAATTTAATCTCACTCGCCCTTAGGAAATAATTCACCACAATATATTTCACCCCGCATCATAATTCACACGGTCACGTCACATATTCAACGATATTGACCATTCAACGACCACGTCATTTCTTCAATAGTATTGACTAATCAACTGCCACATCATATACTCAACGGATTTGACTATTCAAACCAAATCTCAACTCCAAATCGCAATTAGGTCACAAAGAATTCATGCAATTAATTCACTCATCATTTAATCCACATACTTCACGGCATTAAAAGCATTTAATGCAAAAATTTTATGGTTCGAAAATTAGGGTTCAGAGAGTGGGGCGTTACAAGATCTCACTTGCATATGTTCCGACGACGTTCGGATGATGAAATTTGATGATTTTTGTTTCAGTTTTCGTATATGTTGATAAGCATATTTTTTATCAACAAATACATAAAAAAATCTCAATATAATGCATATAAAATCTCAATATATTGCATGTAAAATTTCAATATAATACATGTGAAATCTCAGTAAAACTGTCTTGATATTTTGTCTACTATTTATTGAGAATCGTAAGATTTAATCTCATCCACTCATTTTAAAATCTAAGGGAGGAGATTTGGTCTTGATTTTGGATTATGATGATATAAGCAATAGAAGAGGACCCCATCCCTATAATAAATATATGTATGTATGTGAATGTAAATACAAAATATGGGGTGTTACAACAATTTATCTATGTCAGTAGGTGAAATAATTCTGCAACACGTTCTACCATTACACTAATAAAAATATGAAACATCTATGTCAAAAATAATTCCGTTGGTGGATAACTTCGACCTGAGCTCGATTAGGATGGTTCTGTCTGGGGCGGTGCCACTGGGGAAGAAGCTGGAAGTCGCAGACGGTTTTGGGCAGGTTAAAAGTGAAAAATAACTTATATTCCTCACTTCATTTTTCATGTCCTTTAAATGATCATTTAATACCGGAAACACTAAATTCAATTTAATTAGTCCCTATATTTTTGTAGAGATTATAAGAATTATACTGCTAATTGATTTACTTTATTTTACTCTAAATTCAGTGTTAGGAAAATTAGTTGGGTAGGTGGAGGAATGTGAAGTTAAGTCGGATTAACTTGTCATTACTCCCTATTGATGTATTGCATATATAACTAATCGATTTGAATCCTTATTATGGTACCACTTGCATCTAATACTTTGTCAATTTTGTTGTATAATATAACTAAATGCACGGTTCCTAGAGAGAGAAATTGCACCGAATTTTCAACAAATTCAACATTTATTTATTGAACAATAGAATGGCATACTTAATTTGATTTCATTTTATTTAACCCTTTTTTTTATAGTGATGATCCCATCTTAGTCTGATAATTTCAATAAAATTGTGTAATTAATTATAGAATGGCTGCAAATATCTGCAGTTGCTACCACGTAACATGCATGTTAAAAATATGTACAAGAAGTTATGTACTTAGCCATGTATGATAATAATAATAATATTATCATAATTTATATACTTTTTTTATTCTAGGTGGGTTAGATAGACCACGAGGAATTCAAAGATATTAGACAAAAATAATAAATTCCTGGGCCGACTAATAAACATAAATTTCCTAGCCCGTTTGTCCATTATTCTAGGTGGGTTAGGTAGACCACAAGGAATTCATGATATTGGACAGAAATAATAAATTCATGGGCTGACTAATAAACATAAATTTCCTAGCCTGTTTGTCCATACTATATTTTTTCGTAACTTTTATTTAGTTATATTATAATTCAAAATTGTCAAAGTATTAGATGCAAGTGGTACCATGATAAAGATTCGAATCGATTAGATATATATACATCACATCAATGAGGAGTAATGACAAATTAATCCGACCTAACTTCACATTCCTCCACCTACCAGACTAATTTTCCTAATACTGAATTTAGAGTAAAACAAAGTAAATCAATTAATAGTACAATTCTTATAATCTCAACACAAATATAGGGAGTAATTAAATTGAATTTAGTGTTTCTGGTATTAAATGATCATTTGAAGGACATGAAAAATGAAGTTAGGCATATCAGTTATTTTTCACTTTTTCACCTGTCCAAAAACCGCATGCGACACGCGGCTCAGCATAGCCGCTTCCAGCTCCTTCCCCAGCGGCGCCGCCCCCGGCATAACCATCCTAATCGAGCTCAGGTCGAAGTTATCCACCAGATTACTAGTGACATAGATGTTTCATATTTTTATTAGTGTGATGGTTGAATTTGTCGCATAATTATTTCACCTATGAAAATATATCAATTATGTCTTGAACTAGTTTAAAAGCTAATAAAGATGATTTTTATATTTCTACGGCCGAGGGCTATATTTGTAAATTCTATGTAATTTAAGATTGAAATAGTGTTGCACATATTATTATCACTGAATTTTTCATGATAATAAAACAGTCATTTTCAGCCTTAATTCAACGGGCCCTTGCCCATTAAACGAGTCACATAGAAAATTTAACCAACGCCGTTAAATGCACTATGAATGCCCCTATTTACCAATTCAACCACGCCCTTATTTTATAAATAATAACACTCTCAATCTCAACTTCTCTCTGTAGTGCATAGACATCACATCCGCCACAACCGGAAATTGAAGATGTACGGAACAATGTCCGCTGAGATGACGGTTGATGTACCGGCAACTGAAGCGTGGAAGCTCTACGGCACTCTACAGCTCCCCAAAGTGGCGGAGGAAGCCAACTCGGACTTTATCAGCCGGGTCGACGTCGTCCAAGGGGACGGCGGCGCCGGAACCATTCTCGAGGTCATTTTCCGTCCAGGTACCATCCACATTCAGTTCAATCAACTTCCGCTAGATTTATGTAATTATCCTACTTAATTTAATTGATTAATTGAGCAGGGATGGGAGGGGGAATGAAGTCGTTCAAGGAGAAATTCATGGTGGTGGATAACGAGAAGCGTGTGAAGGAGGCAGAGGTTGTGGAAGGTGGATTTCTGGATCTAGGGTTCACGCTGTATCGTATGAGATTCAATGTGATAGAGGTGGAGGGAAACGAGAAGCAGTGTATAACTCGATCTACGATCGAGTACGAGCTCAAAGAAGAATCTGCAGCGAATGTTGAAATCGCTTCCATTAAACCATTCACTGGCCTCATGCTACTCTGTGCTAAGTATTTGCTTCGCAACAATGACAATTGATCTACTATTACCTTGGGACAGCGTGTTTTACTTTCATGTTTGCTAAAATAAATTTCTATCCTCCTACTATATATCTCTGTATTTCATTTTCTCTTTTTCCATACTTTTAATAACAACAATCAATATGAATCTACATATTTTATCAACTCATAACTATGAAATCTTGAAAAAGCTGCCACAAGAAAATCCTACTCCTTACGTTAGATATTGAAAGTCACACTTTATCCACCACGAATTTTAAAAAATGTTAATAGAAAGTTAATTGAAAATATTAATGAAATGGGAGTCATACTCTTTGATACGCTCGGTTTTTGCACTATTTTAGGGCCTTTATTTGGTCCATTTTGAGTATCAATGTTGCATTACATGTCCAATAATTACATATTTTATCTATTTTGGTATTTTGACGTGTTTTGTGAGAAATGTGCAAATTTGAGCCTAAAAAGATAGCTAAAACTCGAAGATTAAAATATGGAGCATTCGACCCAGCGGACCGCTGGCAGCCAACGATTGTTGAACAAATAGCAGTCCGCTTCGAAAAAGTTGTGCTGAAAAGACTAGTTCAAGACATAATTGTAACACCCCAAATCATGGTTTAGTTGGAAAATTCCTTTCTACACAAATTTGTCAATTTAGGCTGAAATTCTAATAATTTGTGCACAACACTGAATGTTATTTTATATAGAATTGGGGTTACACATGTATCACGTCAGTAAGATTGAGCAAGAAAATAGAATTAAATCAGAAATTATACAGCGTATACAATAGAAGGGAGAAATTGTCATTTTGCATAAAAGATGTTATGTATATTTTTATCTCCAAAACTCTTCGAGAGGCACGATTTTTTTAGATTTGTAAATTTTTTCTACTACAATCAAGACAATTATACATGGAATCATCTAGAAAGAATATGAATGATCAAAATAGTGCCATTTGTCATTTACTATTCATAATTAATTAAATAATGTGGCTCTTGCTATAAAATCAAATATAGCTACTAGCCTACTATTCACCCCACTTTGGAGAATCAACCGATTAGTAATCAAAGGAGGAAGAAGAAGTTGCAATCTATGAAAGTTTCACTTAATTTGTGTTGACGCTTTGAACCAGTCGAACCAACGTATGGTTATCTAGGTAGGGCTCTCTTTTATCCTATTTTCCTTTTATTTGAAACTTATGATAGGTTATGAGGTAAAAATTTTCCGACCTCGTTGGTTGTCAAATAAGGTGTGTGTTACGTTTTGAGTTTATCTATCAATCCTTGTCCGTAGACGTCGGAAACATAAGTTTTTCCATTGAACTAAATTGAGTTGAACCTATGTATGATTTTGGGTATGAACTGACTATCTTAGTGCATTAATCCATGAATCTTAGTTGGTCAAATTGTTGTTGAAAATGAATAATATATCTTATATAGTGACTAAAATAAATTTATTAGAATTTATAATAGTCATTTGATATATTTTGGAAAATTGATTGGAATATTGAAGTGAAAGATGTTTTTTTGAGTAAGGAATTGAATATGGTAATGACTAATAACTAAGTGTGATTATATGAGTGGATTAACCATAGAAATGAGACTAGAATTGATGATTGAAGCATATTCTAACGATTGCAAATAATTGAGATTAAAGAAATTTAGTTGATAAGGTTAATGAGTTTTATTTATAAGATTTGGTAAAAGAAATATGATTTAGAATGACTATCGATGTTAAACTAAATTTGAGGATTTACTAGGTAAGATTAGTAATTACGGAGTATAAAGTAACTAGTGGAAATAGTAACTTAGAATTTGATTAAGGGAATAAAAGACTTGAAATAAACATGGAATGGATAGATAAAATGAGTAGTATATGGAATGCATTTAATTGATCTTGAAATTTATCTGTGATTATTAATATTTTTAAATTAGTATTAAGTTGACCATAAAACTGTGAATAATAATAGAATATTTGGTGATTTTTTTTATTGGAGGATTTAATTAGGAGTAATTACTTCAATCTATATATATATTGTTAGGGTTTGTATATTAGAAATCACCTTTCGAGTGATTGAATACTGTAAAACTCTAATTATTCTTTTCCAAGTAATGCAACAGATTATTTTTGTGGGTTGCGCTCAATTTAAGGTACGCGGTCAGTTCTGAACAAAGAAAAATAATAATTTCACAACCTAGATAGGCTTAGACTACCTATCGTGAAATGTTGCAATGTCAGTCCGATTATTTCTAAGCCTTATTGAAATAAGATGACGTTGGTGTAGTATAGCACTAAATGGATATAACAACAAGACGAGTCTTTATGCTATCTACTGAAAGATGAGGTCTTGATAAATAATTTCTTAATCAATGTACGTTGGCATTGAGCATACGATATTGAGTATCTACTACTTTGACTTACCAAAGGTGCGGATTTTTCGTCTCCCAACGATCCAGGTATATTGGGTAGTGGTGATCATTATCTAGCGGTGCTAGGATTGCTATTATGTTGAATCGTGCGCGAGGAGAGTCTCGTTTGATAATATCCACAAGAGGAGCTCGAAACGAGGTTTTATTATTCGGAACCTAGCTAGTTGGAGTTTAATTACTCTATGAATAATAAATTAGAGTTTCTTGCTAAGTCCACTCTTGGAGATTAAAAATATGTTAATTAATTAAGCCCATAGCAGACATGAGTTATGAAGACTCCGTAGTAAGCATGTTTTAGGAATTATTTGTGCTAAAGCATGTTTAAATTCAAGTTATGAGCATGATACATGTGATAATTACGCGAATAGAATTTATCTAAATAATCTGCTAAATAGATCAGTTTATGTGGTCTGTTACAAGCGCAACGCTACCGCTGCCAACCCCTTCATATATACCTATATATAATGGGGTGTGCTAGGGTCCTTACGGCATCTTAGTGTGAAACACAGCACAAATCACAACCCTTGGATCATTAGATTGGATGATTGTGATTAGTTACATTATCATACTAAAAATCTACATTATTAGCCGAGGTACATTATTAGACTAGAAATTTACATTATTAGACTAAAACTGTACATTTTTAAACAAAATGCTACATTATTAGCCGAGGTACATTATTAGGATAAAAATCTACATTATTAGATGACACGTGGCATTAATCTAACCATTAGATCACAAAACCAATGGATTGCATGTGTTTTGTGTTTCACTTATACTTAGCGTTTGGATATGAATACATCCCTATAATGTATATATATATAAATATATGTATGAGAATGTAAATACAAAATATGGGGTGTTACAACAATTGATCTATGTCAGTAGGTGAAATAATTATGCGACACGTTCTACCATCACACTAATAAAAATGTGAAACATCTATGTCAATAATAATTCCGTTGGTGGATAACTTCGACCTGAGCTCGATTAGGATGGTTATGTCAGGGGCGGTGCCGCTGGGGGACGAGCTGGAAGTCGCAGACGGTTTTGGACATGTGAAAAGTGAAAAATAACTTATATTCCTCACTTCATTTTTCATGTCCTTTAAATGATCATTTAATACCGGAAACACTAAATTCAATTTAATTAGTCCCTATATTTGTGTAGAGATTATAAGAATTATACTGCTAATTGATTTACTTTATTTTACTCTAAATTCAGTGTTAGGAAAATTAGTTGGGTAGGTGGAGGAATGTGAAGTTAAGTCGGGTTAACTTGTCATTACTCCCTATTGATGTATTGCATATATAACTAAACGATTTGAATCCATATTATGGTACCACTTGCATCTAATACTTTGTCTATTTTGATTTATAATATAACTATATGCACGGTTCCTAGAGAGAGATATTGCACCGAATTTTCAACAAATTCAACATTTATTTATTGAACAATAGAATGGCATACTTAATTTGATTTCATTTTATTTAACCCTTTTTTTATAGTGATGCTCCCTTTTTTGTCGGGTAATTTCAATAAATTGTTTAATTAATTATAGAATGACTGTCAATCTCCGCAGTTGCTACCACGTAACATGCATGTTAAAAATTTGTACACGAAGTTATGTACTTAGCCATGTATGATAATAATAATATTATCATAATTTATATCCTTTTTTATTCTAGGTGGGTTAGATAGACCACGACGAATTCAAAGATATTAGACAAAAATAATAAATTCATGGGCCGACTAATAAACATAAACTTCCTAGCCCGTTTGTCCATTATTCTAGGTGGGTTAGATAGACCACAGGGAATTCATGTTATTGGAAAAAAATAATAAATTCATGGGCTGACTAATAAACATAAATTTCCTAGCCTGTTTGTCCATACTATATTTTTTCGTAAGTAATATTTAGTTATCCAAAATTGTCAAAGTATTAGATGCAAGTGGTACCATGATAAAGATTCGAATCGATTAGATATATATGCATCACATCAATGAGGAGTAATGACAAATTAATCCGACCTAACTTCACATTCCTCCACCTACCCAACTAATTTTCCTAACACTGAATTTAGAGTAAAACAAAGTAAATCAATTAGTAGTATAATTCTTATAATCTCAACACAAATATAGGGAATAATTAAATTGAATTTAGTGTTTATGGTATTAAATGATCATTTGAATAACATGAAAAATGAAGTTAGGTATATCAGTTATTTTTTACTTTTCACCAGTCCAAAAACCGCATGCGACACGCGGCTGAGCAGAGCCGCTTCCAGCTTCTTCCCCAGCGTCGCCGCCCCTGGCATAACCATCCTGATCGAGCTTAGGTCGAAGTTATCCACCAGCGGAATTATTAGTAACATAGATGTTTCATATTTTTATTAGTGTGATGGTTGAATTTGTCGCAGAATTATTTCACCTATGAAACATAAATCAATTATGTCTTCAAATAGTCTTTTCAAGTGATGTTTCAAAACTAATAAAGATGATTTTTATATTTCTACGGCCGAGGGCTATATTAGTAAATTCTATGTAATTTAAGATTGAAATAGTGTTGCACATATTATTATCACTGAATTTTTCATGATAATAAAACAGTCATTTTCAGCCATAATTCAACGGGCCATTTCCCATTAAACGAGTCACACAGAAAATTTAACCAACAAATCAAACACTATATTGGGCCGTTAAATGCTCTATGAATGCCCCTATTTACCAATTCAATCACACCCTTATTTTAATAAATAATAACCCTCTCAATCTCAACTCCTCTTTGTAGTGCATAGACATCACATCCGCCGCAACCGAAAATCGAAGATGTACGGAACAATGTCCGCTGAGATGACAGTTGATGTACCCACAACCGAAGCGTGGAAGCTCTACGGAACTCTACAGCTCCCCAAAGTGGCGGAGGAAGCCAACTCCGACTTTATCAGCCGGGTCGACGTCGTCCAAGGGGACGGCGGCACCGGAACCATTCTCGAGGTTGTTTTTCGTCCAGGTACCATCCACATTCAGTTCAATCAACTTCCGCTAGATTTATGTAATTATCCTAATTAATTTAATTGATTAATTGAGCAAAGATGGGAGGGGGAATGTAGTCGTTCAAGGAGAAATTCATGGTGGTGGATAACGAGAAGCGTGTGAAGGAGGCAGAGGTTGTGGAAGGTGGATTTCTGGATCTAGGGTTTACGCTATATCGTATGAGATTCAATGTTATAGAGGTGGAGGGAAACGAGAAGCAGTGTATAACTCGATCTAAGATCGAGTACGAGCTTAAAGAAGAAGCTGCAGCGAATGTTGAAATCGCTTCCATTAAACCATTCACTGGCCTCATGCTACTCTGTGCTAAGTATTTGCTCCCCAACAATGACAATTTATCAACTATAGCCGCAACAATGACAAGTGATCAACTATTAACTTAGTACTGCGTGTTTTACTTTCATGTTTGCTAAAATAAATTTCTATCCTCCTACTATATATCTCTGTATTTCATTTTCTCTTTTTCCATGCTTTTAATAACAAGAATCAATATGAATCTACAGATTTTATCAACTCATAACTATGAAATCTTGAAAAAGCTGCCACAAGAAAATCCTACTCGCTACGTTAGCTATTAAAAGTCACACTTTATCCGCCACGAATTTTAAAAAAGTTAATAGAAAGTGAATTGAAAATATTAACGAAATGAGAGTCATACTCTTTGATACGCTCGGTTTTTGCACTATTTTAGGGCCTTTATTTGGTCCATTTTGAGTATCAATGTTGCATTACATGTCCAATAATTACATATTTTTTCTATTTTGGTATTTTGACGTGTTTTGTGAGAAATGTGCAAATTTGAGCCTAAAAAGATAGCTAAAACTCGAAGATGAAAATCTGGAGCATTCGACCCGCTCAGCGGACCGCTGGCGGCCAACGATTGTTGAACAAATAGCAGTCCGCTTCGAAAAAGTTGTGCTGAAAAGACTAGTTCAAAACATAATTGTAACACCCCAAATCAGGGTTTAGTTGGAAAATTCCTTTCTACACAAATTTGTCAATTTAGGCTGAAATTTTTATAATTTGTGCACAACACTGAATGTTATTTTATATAGAATTGGGGTTACACAAGTATCACGTCAGTAAGATTGAGCAAGAAAATAGAATTAAATCGGAAATTATATAGCGTATACAATAGAAGGGCGAAATGGTCATTTTGCATAAAAGATGCTATGTATATTTTTATCTCCAAAACTCTTCGAGAGGCACGATTTTTTTAGGTTTGTAATTTTTTTTACTACAATCAAGACAATTATACATGGAATCATCTAGAAAGAATATGAATGATCAAAATAGTGTCATTTGTCATTTACTATTCATAATTAATTAAATAATGTGGCTCTTGCTATAAAATCAAATATAGCTACTAGCCTACTATTCACCCCACTTTGGAGAATCAACCGATTAGTAATCAAAGGAGGAAGAAGAAGTTGCAATCTATGAAAGTTTCACTTAATATGTGTTGACGCTTTGAACCACTCGAACCAACGTATGGTTATCAAGGTAGGGCTCTCTTTTATCCTATTTTTCTTTTATTTGAAACTTATGATAGGTTATGAGGTAAAAATTTTCTGACCTCGTTGGTTGTCAAATAAGGTGTGTGTTACGTTTTGAGTTTATCTATCAATCCTTGTCCGTAGACGTCGGAAACATAAGTTTTTCCATTGAACTAAATTGAGTTGAACCTATGTATGATTTTGGGTATGAACTGACTATCTTAGTGCATTAATCCATGAATCTTAATTGGTCAAATTGTTGTTGAAAATGAATAATATATCTTATATAGTGACTAAAATAAATTTATAAGAATTTATAATGGTCATTTGATATATTTTGGAAAATTGATTGGAATATTGAAGTGAAAGATGTTTTTTTGTGTAAGGAATTGAATATGGTAATGACTAATAACTAAGTGTGATTATATGAGTGGATTAACCATAGAAATGAGACTAGAATTGAAGATTGAAGCATATTCTAACGATTGCAAATAATTGAGATTAAAGAAATTTAGTTGATAAGGTTAATGAGTTTTATTTATAAGATTTGGTAAAAGAAATATGATTTAGAATGACTATCGATGTTAAACTAAATTTGAGGATTTACTAGGTAAGATTAGTAATTACGGAGTATAAAGTAACTAGTGGAAATAGTAACTTAGAATTTGATTAAGGGAATAAAAGACATGAAACAAACATGGAATGGATAGATAAAATGAGTAGTATATGGAATGCATTTCATTGATCTTGAAATTTATCTGTGATTATTAATATTTTTAAATTAGTATCTAAGTTGACGAACATAAAAATGTGAATAGTAATAGAATATTTGGTGCGTTTTTTTTTTTTTATTGGAGGATTTAATTAGGAGTAATTACTGCAAATCTATATTATATACCTATATATAATGGGGTTGTGCTAGGGTCCTTACCGCATCTTAGTGTAAAACACCATCACAAATCACAACCCTTGGATCATTAGATTGGATGATTGTGATTAGTTACATATCATACTAATAATATACATATTAGCCGAGGTACATTAGACTAGAAATTACGTTATAGACTAAAACTGTACATTTTTAAACAAAATGCTACATTATTAGCACGAAGGTACATTATTAGGCTAAAAATCTACATTATTAGATGACACATGACATTAATCTAACCGTTAGATCACAAAACCAATGGATTGCATGTGTTTTGTGTTTCACTTATACTTAGCGTTTGGATATGAATACATCCCTATAATATATACATATATATATATATATATAGGGTTTTGATCTATGCAAAACCATATTTAAATACAGAAACGCAGAATAATATCATGCGTTGTGCATTTTTAGGTCATGGTTAGTGTATTTTTAGGTCATACTAACCAAGTATGACCTAAAATGATCTTAACATGACATTAAACTCAAATCTTATAATATGACCTAAAAATGCTTAATTATGACCTTCCATGTTTTTGGTTAATTATTGACCATTAGATCATCTAATCCTAGGGCTAAGATTTGGGCTACATTTATGGATTTAAACACATAGTTATTTTGATTATCTCCCTATATATATATATGTGAATGTAAATACAAAATATAGGGTGTTACAACAATTGATCTATGTCAGTAGGTGAAATAATTCTGCGACACGTTCTACGATCACACTAATAAAATGTGAAACATCTATGTCAATAATAATTCCGTTGGTGGATAACTTCGACCTGAGCTCGATTAGGATGGTTCTGTCAGGGGCGGTGCAGCTGGGGAACGAGCTGGAAGTCGCAGACGGTTTTGGACAGGTGAAAAGTGAAAAATAACTTATATTCCTTACTTTATTTTTCATGTCCTTTAAATGATCATTTAATACCGAAAACACTAAATTCAATTTAATTAGTCCCTATATTTGTGTAGAGATTATAAGAATTATACTGCTAATTGATTAACTTTATTTTACTCTAAATTCAGTGTTAGGAAAATTAGTTGGGTAGGTGGAGGAATGTGAAGTTAAGTCGGATTAACTTGTCATTACTCCCTATTGATGTATTGCATATATAACTAATTGATTTGAATCCTTATTATGGTACCATTTGCATCAAATACTTTGTCAATTTTGATTTATAATATAACTAAATGCACGGTTCCTAGAGAGAGATATTGCACCGAATTTTCAACCAATTCAACATTTATTTATTGAACAATAGAATGGCATACTTAATTTGATTTCATTTTATTTAACCATTTTTTTATAGTGATGCTCCCGTCTTTGTCGGGTAATTTCAATAAATTGTTTAATTAATTATAGAATGACTGCTAATCTCTGCAGTTGCTACCACGTAACATGCATGTTAAAAATTTGTACATGAAGTTATGTACTTAGCCATGTATGATAATAATAATATTATCATAATTTATATCCTTTTTTATTCTAGGTGGGTTAGATAGACCACTAGGAATTCAAAGATATTAGACAAAAATAATAAATTCATGGGCCGACTAATAAACATAAACTTCCTAGCCCGTTTGTCCATTATTCTAGGTGGGTTAGATAGACCACAGGGAATTCATGTTATTGGAAAAAAATAATAAATTCATGGGCTAACTAATAAACATAAATTTCCTAGCCTGTTTGTCCATATTATATTTTTTCGTAAGTAATATTTAGTTATATTATAATTCAAAATTGGAAAAGTATTAGATGCAAGTGGTACCATGATAAAGATTCGAATTGATTAGATATATATGCATCACATCAATGAGGAGTAATGACAAATTAATCCGACCTAACTTCACATTCCTCCACCTACCCAACTAATTTTCCTAACACTGAATTTAGAGTAAAATTAAGTAAATCAATTAGTAGTATAATTCTTATAATATCAACACAAATATAGGGAGTAATTAAATTGAATTTAGTGTTTCTGGTATTAAATGATCATGTGAAGGACATGAAAAATGAAGTTAGGTATATCAGTTATTTTTCACTTTTCACCTGTCCAAAAACCGCATGCGACACGCGGCTGAGCAGAGCCGCTTCCAGCTCCTTCCCCAGCGGCGCCGCCCCTGGCATAACCATCCTGATCAAGCTTAGTTCGAAGGTATCCACCAGCGGAATTATTAGTGACATAGATGTTTCATATTTTTATTAGTGTGATGGTTGAATTAGTCATAGAATTATTTCACCTATGAAACATAAATCAATTATGTCTTCAACTAGTCTTTTCAGGTGATGTTTCAAAACTAATAAAGATGATTTTTATATTTCTACGGTCGAGGGCTATATTAGTAAATTCTATGTAATTTAAGATTGAAATAGTGTTGCACATATTATTATCACTGAATTTTTCATGATAATAAAACAGTCATTTTCAGCCATAATTCAACGGGCCATTTCCCATTAAACGAGTCACACAGAAAATTTAACCAACAAATCAAACACTATATTGGGCCGTTAAATGCTCTATGAATGCCCCTTATTACCAATTCAACCACACCCTTATTTTATAAATAATAACCCTCTCAATCTCAACTCCTCTTTGTAGTGCATAGACATCACATCCTCCGCAACCGGAAATCGAAGATGTATGGAACAATGTCCGCTGAGATGACGGTTGATGTACCGGCAACTAAAGCGTGGAAGGTCTACGGCACTCGACAGCTCCCCAAAGTGGCGGAGGAAGCCAACTCCGACTTTATAAGCCGGGTCGACGTCGTCCAAGGGGACGGCGGCGCCGGAACTATTCTCGAGGTCGTTTTCCGTCCAGGTACCACCCACATTCAGTTCAATCAACTTCCACTAGATTTATTTAATTATCCTAACTAATTTAATAGATTAATTGAGTAGGGATGAGAGGGGGAATGAAGTCGTTCAAGGAGAAATTCATAGTGGTGGATAACGAGAAGCGTGTGAAGGAGGCAGAGGTTGTGGAAGGTGGATTTCTGGATCTAGGGTTCACGCTGTATCGTATGAGATTCAATGTGATAGAGGTGGAGGGAAACGAGAAGCAGTGTATAACTCGATCTACGATCGAGTACGAGCTCAAAGAGGAAGCTGCAGCTAATGTTGAAATCGCTTCCATTAAACCTTTCACTGGCCTCATGCTACTCTGTGCTAAGTATTTTCTCCGCAACAATGACAATTGATCAACTATAGCTGCAACAATGACAATTGATCTAATATTAACTTGGGAATGCGTGTTTTACTTTCATGTTTACTAAAATAAATTTCTATCCTCCTACTATATATCTTTGTATTTCATTTTCTCTCTTTTTCCATGCTTTTAATAACAACAATCAATATGAATCTACATATTTTATCAACTCGTAACTATGAAATCTTGAAAAAGCCACCGCAAGAAAATCCTACTCCCTCCGTTAGCTATTAAAAGTCATACTTTATCCGCCACGAATTTTAAAAAATGTTAATAGAAAGTGAATTGAAAAAATTAATGAAATGGGAGTTATACTCTTTGATACACTCGGTTTTGGCACTATTTTTGGGCCTTTATTTGGTCCATTTTGAGTATTGCATGTCCAATAATTGCATATTTTATCTATTTTGGTATTTTGACGTGTTTTGTGAGAAATGTTCAAATTTAAGCCTAAAAAGATAAATAAAAGTCGAAGATGAAAATGTGGAGCATTCAACCTACCCAGCGGACCGTTGGTGGCCAATGATTGCTTAACAAATAGCGGTCCGCTTCGAGAAAGTTGTGCTGAAAATACTAGTTCAACACATAATTGTAACACCCAAAATCAGGGTTTAGTTGGAAAATTCCTTTCTACACATATTTGTCAATTTAGGGTGAAATTCTTATAATTTGTGCACAACACTGAATATTATTTTATATAGAATTGGGGTAACACAAGTATCACGTCAGTAAGACAGAGCAAGAAAATAGAATTAAATCGGAAATTATATAGTGTATACAATAGAAGGGAGAAATGGTCATTTTGCATAAAAGATGCTATATATATATTTTCATATCCAAAAATCTTCGAGAGGCACGATTTTTTTAGGTTTGGAATTTTTTTTTTACTGCAATCAAGACAATTATACATGGAATCATCTAGAAAGAATATGAATGATCGAAATAGTGATATTTGTCATTCACTATTCATAATTAATTAAATAATGTGGCTCTTGCTATAAAATCAAATATAGCTACTAGCCTACTATTCACCCCACTTTGGAGAATCAACCGATTAGTCATCAAAGGAGGAAGAAGAAGTTACCATCTATGAAAGTTTCACTTAATTTGTGTTGACGCTTTGAACCAGTCGAACCAACGTAGGATTATCATGGTAGGGCTCTCATTTATCCTATTTTTCTTATATTTGAAACTTATGATAGGTTATGAGGTAAAACTTTTCTGACCTCGTTGGTTGTCAAATAAGGTTTGTGTTACGTTTTGAGTTTATCAATCAATTCTTGTCCGTAGACGTCGAAAACATAAGTTTTTCCATTGAACTAAATTGAGTTGGACCTATGTATGGTTTTGGGTATGAACTGACTATCTTATGGCATTAATCCATGAATCTTAATTGGTCAATTTGTTGTTGAAAATGAATAATATATCTTATTTAGTGACTAAAGTGAATTTATTAGAATTTATAATGGTCATTTGATATATTTTGGAAAATTGATTGGAATATTGAAGTGAAAGATCTTTTTTTTTAGGAAGGAATTGAATATGATAATGACTAATAACTAAGTGTGATTATGTGAGTGGATTAACCATAGAAATGAGACTAGAATTGATGATCGAAGCATATTCTAACTATTGCAAATAATTGAGATTAAAGAAATTTAGTTGATAAGGTTAATGAGTTTTATTTATAAGATTTGGTAAAAGAAATATGATTTAGAATGACTATGGTTAAACTAAATTTGAGGACTTACTAAGTAAGATTAGTAATTACGGAGTATAAAGTAACAAGTGGAAATAGTAACTTAGAATTTGATTAATGGAATAAAAGACATGAAACAAACATGGAATGGATAGATAAAATGAGTAGTATATGGAATGCATTTCATTGATCTTGAAATTTATCTGTGATTATTAATATTTTAAAATTAGTATTCGCAAAATTTCCCATGCTCTCCTGACCTTACTTTCACTCGCACATTCTCCAACGCGGCATCGGCCCTTTGAGCTTCTACGATCCTCGCTCAAAGATCAGGTTCAATTACCAAAGTAGCGATTCTTCCCTCTACCGTCTCGGGTGCATTCACCACTTCCAACTTCAATTTACTAAATTCCCATATCAGACTCTCATCTCTCATCCTGAGTGAGAAATGTAGCTAGTTGAGGTTATTCTTCTAACTTAACGCATCGGCCACCACGTTGGCCTTGCCAGGATGATAATTAATTCCACAATCGTAATCTTTCACCAACTCAAGCCATCTTCGTTGTCTCATATTCAAATCCTTCTGCTCGAAAAAGTATTTTAGGCGCTTGTGATCCATGAAAATTTCACATCGAACCCCATAGAGGTGATGTCTCCAAATTTTCAAGGCATGCACAACTGCTGCCAATTCCAAGTCATGTGTGGGATAATTAAACTCCTGCGGCCTTAGTTGTCGTGATGCGTACGCAATCACCATGTCATTCAGCATTAGCACGCATCCAAGTCCCACTTTTGAAGCATCAATATACACTATATAGTTCGTTCCCGGCTCCGACACGGTAAGAACTGGTGCAGTGGTCAATTTCTCCTTTAGAAGCTGAAATCTTGCTTCACACTTGGGAGTCCATACGAATTTGGTTACTTTCTTCAATTATTGGATCATCGATCTTGCGATCTTAGAAAATCCCTCAATAAACATTCGGCAGTATCGTGCCAGACCTTGGAAACTCCGAATCTCATTAGGTGTTGAAGGAGAGTTCCATCGTCGAACTGTCTCAATCTTCGCAGGATCCACTCGAATTCCTTCTACGGTGACAATATGTCCAAGGAAGTTCACCTCGTTAAGTCAGAACTCGGTCTTGCTAAACTTAGCATAGAGTTTCTCGGCTCTTAACGTTTCTAAGGTGATTCTTAGATGTTCTTCGTGCTCTTTCTCATTCTAAGAGTAAATAAGTACATCATCTATGAAGACTAGTACAAATTTATCCAAGTACGGGTGAAACACTCGGTTCATCAAATCCATGAACACGACTGGCGCATTAGTGAGCCTGAAAGGCATTACTATGAACTCGTAATGGCCATATCTTGTAAGAAACGCAGTTTTGGGGACATCTTCCCGTCGCACCTTCAGATGATGATATCCTGATCTCAAATCCATCTTCGAGAAGACACCAACTCCTCAAAGTTGATCAAACAAGTCATCTATCCTTGGCAAAGGATACTTATTCTTAAGAGTCAGTTTATTAAACTCTCTATAGTCGATGCATATTCTTAAAGTGCTATCTTTCTTCTTTACGAACAGTACTGTTGCTCCCCATGGCGATACGGTAGGTCTTATGAAACCTAAGTCCATTAATTCTTTCAACTGAATTTTCAGTTCCTCCAACTCCTTAGGCGCCATTCTGTAAGGTGCCTTTGATACTGGGGCCGATCCTGGCTCCAGATCAATTGTAAACTCCAATTGTCTGTCAGGTGGGGGTCCTGGTAAAGCGTCAGGAAAAACGTCCAGAAATTCTCGCACGATTGCTACATCCTCTATTCTCTTTTCCTTCTTCTCCTCACCGTACAGGTAAGTAAGATAAGATGATCGTCCTTTCGTCATCATATTTGTTGCTTGTAACGCTGAGATAATCGATGTACGCTGATTCATGGAGATCCCATAGAAAGTAGTCAATCCTTCTCCCGGATGTTGTGGCAAAATTCGTCGTTCCTTGCAGAGTATCGCCGTATAGTTCTTTTCGAGCCAATCCATTCCCAATATTATGTCGATATTCATCATCGCAATAACATACAAATCATGAGCTACTAGCTTAAGTTCTCCCATCACAAACTCCGCGTTCGAGCAAGTTCGTGAAATATCTATGAGGCCTCATACTAGTGATGATACATTCATTCTAGGTTCAATCGCATCAGTAGGGAGTTATAGGGTCTCTACACATGACACTAATATAAAAGAGTGCGATGCACCCGTATGAAATAAAATGTCGATAGGTATATTATGAAGTGTTCTCATACCTGCCAAATTATCTTGCCCGTGGTTCCCTTGCCCCATTTTTGGCTGCCTTGGTCGCAGTGCATACGCCCTTGCCTGCAGGGACTGTCGGCTTTTCCGTGGTTGTGCCTGCGGCTGCTGCGGAGGGTAGAACTTAATCTCCCCTCGGTTCAGCATGAAGTGCCCGCAGTTGCGGCTGTTGTCCCTATGGGTTTGGCCGAAGAGTCACCCCAGTCTTCGTACTTGGGCACTCACGGGAGAAATGTCCGTTTGATGCACTATTTATTAGCACTAAAACTACTTGCAAGTATACAAGGTAGAAATAGTATAGCTAAAGGTCAGTATTGGGATATCGAACACGGGGAATATAATTGCAACTGACTATTATATACTAAGCGTCAAATACTATCTAGAGAAACAAGAGTTTTGGGAAATTTTGAGAATGAAAACAATTAAAAACAAGTAAACACCTAATTGCAAATAAATCACAAAGATAAAAGATAAGAGATAAGAGAATTCCGGGGATGTGCTTTCACACTTATGGTTATACAAATTCCAACTACAACACCCTAGCACAGTTTATACTTCGATAGAACGAGTCACACAAGTTTTGCCCATGCGGCACAAGCGTAGATTACTAACACTAGGGTTGTCAATCCTAGTCCGTAACTCCTAAAAGCTCCTAAGACCCTTGAAAAGTCTTCACTCTCAATTAACAGTGTCGTTTTAAGGGAAGCTAATTGTAGTGTCTATTAAGTGGATCTAACTCGCCAACCTCCTCTCACGATTATGTAGCAAGTTATATTGAATCAACACCGAATGTGTCACTCAAACATGTAGTATTACGGAACAACTTAAGGAAGAAACGAAATAAAAACAAAACGGATATTAAATAGCAAAAGGAATTGTATAAACCAAAAAGAGTTACTAACACATCCCTAGAATCCTATGAGTTTAGTTACACATGATAGAATAAACTAAAAACATAGATTGAAGGGAAGACAATGAAAACATAAGAACTAAAGCAAATAAAACCCGGAGGTTGAATCCTTGTAGCTTTAATGATCTTCTTGAATCCTTCTCCATCCCCTTGCACAATGAAGCACTCTTAACTTTTGAACCTTGGATGAAAGATGAAAGATTAGGGTTGGAGGAGGAGCCTTGAGGGCTCCCCAATTTTGGAGGCTATGAGTTGGTGAATATTATGAATGAGGTTATGGGGTATATATAGGCTTGAAAAAGGTTTAAACATGGTAAAAGGTGTCCCCCAAGCAATAGGAAATATGTAATTTTTGTGCCCCGTAGTAGAAGGAAAAGATTTGGCTTAACAAGGCAAAAGGTTCTTTCCTTCCTTAAATTTCCGCCTAAGTATGGCAGCTTTGCGCGACTTTGGTAGAAATGCCATAACTTTCTCCACAGAACTCCGATTGAAGTGATCTTGGTACCATCTTGAAACTATTTTCAAGATGAAGAGAATGGTTTGTAGAACGCTCTGATCGGACTTCAGGAACGCCGGAAAATCGAGTTTGAAGTGACGCTGTCGCGCGTGAATAGGTCCAGCGGCCACGGGAAAGAGTCAGACCTCTTTGGAGTGCTTGAAGCGACCGCTGCGTTGAGTGCAGCGGCCCGCTGGGCGTCCCTTCAGTTCCAGCTTCTGGAAATTCACCTTTTTATGCCCTTTTTCTGCTCTATTTTGCACATTTCTCACAAAACACTTCAATATACCAAAATAGATAAAATATACAAAATATGGACATGTAATGCAACTTTGACACTCAAAACGAACCAAATAATGACCTTAAAATAGTGCAAAATCCGAGCGTATCAACTCCCCCAAACTTACATTTTTGTTTGTCCTCGAACAAAACAATAAAGACACGAGAATAGACGCACGGAATGCACAAGGACTAGACGTCATAATTGCCTCAAATTTTGGAAAAGGTAGATTAAGCATGTATTAACGCAATCAAATCAAGTAGGGTTTATTAGTGCACTTTCATTACTAGCTCGTGGAACACCTTGAATTTAAGCACTCACATGTGGCAAACTTCCAAAGATGGGAAGTGTTCTCTCACTCTCAAAGTGTATAAGGTAAAGTATTTAAAAGCACTGAAATCATGCATCATGCAAAGTATACCATAGGCTTGCTCAAAGTCTAATCCCTCCGTTACTAGATCTTATTAAGCATCAAAAGTCCGAAAGGTCTTTATTTTTGGTTGTAATGTGAGGAATATTTGGCGAAAAAGTGACTAAACCCAATTGAAGGGAAGGGTCGTGATTATCGATCTCGGAGTAAGCAAGTGTGCATAGAGAAAATTAATGCAAGTGCTTGGTCAAGACACCACGCTCCTTAAATCCACTGGATCACCAGGTCTAGGAACTCAAGAGAACATAGAGTGTTTGTGTCGTTGAACACACTCGACTCCCCTTCAAAAATAAATCCCTCAACCCATAAATTAGTATAGGGAAGTGGGGTCGATCCCACGAAGATGGATTCGTGAAGTAGTGCTAAGAGACTCTGGAAACAAGCGGCTGCTGCCACGCAAAAAGGGTTGAGAATTTTAACTACCTCTAGACCTAGGACACAGAGAATGTAATAGAATCAGACTTCAATACTGAGAGACACATTTTACTTCCTAGATTGAGTAAACGACTAACTAATTAAGACTAGACAAGGAGAATAAAACAGCGGGGACCATGATTCCAAATATAGCAAGTACGGCTAAAGCTGCAAGTAACAAACTCATGCTCCAACTAACAACGACATGCAATTTTCTAACCAGTTCAAACACGCAAATGGAGAAAACAGAGCATATATCTAGATTCGAGCATAATATAGAGATTGGAATACCGGAAACTTAAATTGTTTCTTCACCCCACAGAAGGGCGGTGTTACCCTTCAACTCCGAGGCTTCCTCCGTCAAGCAATTTTCCGCATAATGTCCACTCATTCGCCTATTTCCTAGGTCCACGCAACTGTCCTCCTCCTTTCCCGGACCTGGCAAAAATCTTCACACACCTGGCTTAAAACGTGCGTTAGACCCAGAAATTTCACAAATTAAAACCCTAGACCTATGCATGAAATTAGCCTTATCAAACTGCTCACACTTAAACCATGCTTGTCCTCAAGTATGAAAGACAAGAAAAAGAAATAAGGCAAATTTCAATGCACGGTTCCCAAGAACGACTCTACAAACAAGACACTAACACAAAACAGACTCCTAAACCTAGACAACTACAGACTCAGAAAAGAAAATAACACATAAAGAACACAAAACACAACAAATAAGCATGCACTAGTTTCAACTTTTAGGCGACTGTCCCCACAAGCTTAAGTTCTCTCTGATCGTCTACAGTCTTCAAATCCTCCTTCTTCCTTCGTCGACCTAAACGGTCCGTCAGTTTGTCAAGAAGCCTATGGATTTCCTAGCGGTTAGGTTCGCTCGATCACTCATTCCTCACCAGGGATGTTAGGATCAAAACGCTCCAAAGTTAAAGTTACACCACTGATGCGTTGGGTTATGAGAGTTTCTCCTTTCTATCATCCCCCTTTTTTTTATTCCTGGGTCAGGTAATTTTTACTTCCTGCCCTTAGGTAATTAAATTTTTTTTATTTTTT
Source organism: Salvia splendens (assembly GCF_004379255.2). NCBI lineage: Eukaryota > Viridiplantae > Streptophyta > Magnoliopsida > Lamiales > Lamiaceae > Salvia > Salvia splendens. Next base: position 30,038,285 of record NC_056046.1, read on the forward strand.
TTCCCTTTTCCCCTGGACTTCGTCCAGCTTGAAGTCAGCTTATACCTCCGAATTTTATTTTATTTCTCCTCTGGACTTCGTCCAGCTTATACCTCCTTTTTCTGGACTTCGTCCAGCTTATACCACCAGTTCCTGGACTTCGTCCAGCTTATACCTCCATAACCCATTTTTTCTCCTTTATACTCTACTCCCTAAGCATCAAGTGGTTGCCCATTTTTCACATGTTAGCTCAAAGCGTTTAGGCTTATAACTCACTTTTATAGTAGGGCTACACAGCTAGGTTATCTAAGGCATTTTCCATCGTCCTTACTTCATTCAGACCGCTTTTAGTTTATTAAGGAAAAATACATCAAAGTTGACGTGTATCCTTTCTTCAATTGCTCTTACTAAGTGAATTTTTGCCTTATTGTATCCACTAGCTCATGCAACACGCAACACACAAAATAAAAAAAAACGGAAGACTCTAAGACTCTCATTCATAGAAAAAGAAAAAAAAAAAAAAACAAATACTCCACCTATTCCCTCCCCCTCCCACTTCACTCAAGCTTTTCCCCAAGCTATCCTAGTGAAGAGGGGAAATAGGGAAGTATAAACAACACAAAACAGACCATAAAACAAACAACATGGTAAAACCAAAACAAACTTCTCACACTTAGACCGTACACCGGGCTAAGTGGGAGAAATCTCAACAACCAAAACCGAACATGCAAAAACAGCACAACCCCTTCTCACGAATGCGATTAAGAATGTGAGAAGGTATCAAGATCCGGAAATCAAAAAGAGAATAGAGATGTGGGAGAAGGGCCTCAAGAGTGAGGAAGATGATATTCTTGATCTTTTGATTAACCTCAAGAAGTCAGGAAATGAGTCGCTTCTGTCCATTTGAGAGATCAAAGCATTAATTGTTGTAAGTTTTTAGTATCTAAAAGATTGTGTACTCAACCATTTTTATAAAAGCATAATAATCAGGAACGATTGATTTTACAGGAAATAATGATTGAGACGGTTGATAATCCATCAAATGCAGTTGAGTGGGCGTTGGCAGAAATCGATATTCTTGCTAAGGCATCTGAAGAATTGGATCGAGTGGTAGGTAAAGATAGGCTTGTTCAAGAATTTGATTTGCCTAAATTAAATTATGTGATGACTTGTTTGAAAGAGTCATTTCGGATACATCCATTAGCACCTTTCAATGTCCCACATGTTTCAAGCAAAGATACAGTGGTGTGTGGGTACTTTATCCCAAAGGGGAGCCAAGTGTTGCTTAGTCGTCCTGGCCTAGGGCGGAACCCTAGGGTTTGGGATGAGCCTCTCCGCTTTAGGCCTGAGAGACACGTTCATGATGAAGACTCAGTAGACGTGCTTACGGATCCGGAGTTGCACATGTTGTCGTTTAGTACTGGAAGACGAGGATGCCCTGGAGTCGTTCTTGGTTCTACCCTGAGCACGATGCTTTTGGCTAGACTTATTCAATGTTTTGCATGGAGACCCCCACTTTCTACGAATACTATTGACTTGGCTGAGTCAGAAAATGACTTGGCATTGGCTAAGCCTCTAATTGCTCATGCAGTGCCGCGCTTGAACTCACAAATTTACCTTTAACTCAAACAAAATTAGGATCATATATTTGTATTGCATCATATTTATAAGTGTGTGTTATCAATTGTTGTCTTTTCATATTAACTTGTATTTTATCATCTCATGTACTTATCAGCTGTGTGCTGGAAAGTTGAAAGTTTAGTAAGACTACGTTAATTATTGGAAAAATAATTTTGTCATTGCCAATGTAGAAGGTTTCAACTCTTTAAGAAATTTGTAAAAATAAAGTTAATTGGAACATACTACTAAATTAGCTGATTTGTTTTCGTATAGTATGCACCTTCCATAATGCAAATTAGCATTTCTAACAGATTTATATTTATATATCAATCCAAATTTAAGTTGACATGGCAACATAGGTACAAGGCTTAGAAAATTCTCATCGTAGTCATTGCCATTCTAGATGAAATTGGTCGAATTTTAAAGCTTAGCAAAACAAAATGTCATAAACCAAATGCCTCATCAATGAGTCATTCTAGCAATTTATTCACATAATGCGCAATACCAGTAACATTATATTTCATCTTCTCATTTAAGTAACATATTTTTTAGAATGTCTAACTATAAATGATACAATTTTTTCATATAAAAACATAACTCTCTCCATTCTCTCTCCACTTTAACTCACAATGCAAAACTACGAAAAATTTTGTGCCGAATGAAAAATACTCAACTTAGAATGAAACAAATACTTTATAGGACAGGTTTGAGACGCAATTAGTTACTATGGAAACTTAAATGATTTAATTTTAATTGTGAGACCAAGATTGAAGACATTTTGTATAGTATAGGTGATGTCTGTAGAAACATTTATTAACGTCAATAATTGACTAAAAATGTGTAATTAGACAATATCTTTTGTGGTGTCTAAATTTATTTTATTTACTCTATTTATTACTACTATAATTTAAGAATTATTACCATGAATTCTACGAGGGGCGAATCTAATTAGCGCTAATTTTGCAACCTAGCAACTGATTAGGCTAGACTTCCCAGTATTGATTTTGTAGCAGTCATTCATTTCTTTTGTTTGCTCGATTCTAATAAAAGAAATAGTACTTTCACTCATTTTTGTGTGTGTACACAACCACACACAATTGTTCTATCTAATAATATGTGGTGTGAATGGTTAACCTTGGTTGAACTGTCTTATTCGTTCACGAGAAACCATGCACAATTGTTCTAAATGAAAAACGTTACACATGCATCTTCCACAAAATGATCATATTTCTTTTATTTTAGATCGACCATCAAAATTATTCTCATATTCATTTTTTTCCTTTTCCTCTTCTAATTTATCTGTAGATTCTCTTTTTCTTCTACTTTTAAATCACTCTTTATCTTTTCTTATCATACTTTATTAACTTTATATTCCCTCCATTCCATGTTAATAAAGTCATTATTCTATTTTGGGAAATTCCAAGTTAATTGAATCATTTCTATTTTTAGCAAAGAGTAATTCTCATTTTTACTTTATTTTTTCATCTCTGAAACATGCAGTAGGGACCATTTTCCCAAAACAGCAAGGTACGGATGAAAAGCTGCACATAACTAACTCTGAAATTTAACCAACAACGACCTTCATATCTTCAAATGATTCAAGCATAAACATGGAGAAAATAGAGCATAAACCCAGATCAAAACAGAGCATGATGATTCGAACGTCGGAAATAGCGATTAACCGGAAATTGAACAGATCTACATCTACTAGACGAAGCAACGGGAAAACAGAAACCAAACATCAGCAACCATGCAGAATTCAACAACTCTGCTCCAGATTCATACGTCGAATGCTTAATCCAATCCGGATCCAAGCAATCTGAACCCAACAACGATCAATCCCAACTCCATCAACTCCGATTCAACAAATTCACTCCGATCGACAACAAATTAAACCACAATTCAACTCCAAACCAACAAATCAAGTGCGAAATGCATCCAAACGAGTAAATCAACTTCGAACTCAGAAATCGACATCAAGCTCAGAATCAAACATAGCCATAACAGAAAATGAAACTTTCATAACCACGCGAATTAAACTTCACAAAAGCAAGAGGGTCGAGCTTCGAATCGCGAAGTCTCGGACGAAATTCCAAAAGAAATTAACTAGAAAGCGGTAAATTGTTTCTTCGCCCTTCGTGAGGATGGTGTTACACATCAACTAACTCAAAAACTCCTGATGAACCCCATGAATTGCCTATTGAGTGTGTGGAGAAGTGTGTGGAAAGTGAGCTAAAAGCGAAAATGTGATGCGAGTGTTGATATCATGTGTGTCGCGTGCTCTCTATTTATAGATGAGGAGTCGATCTTCTAGAATCTCCTTTTGAATTCTCCACTTTGCCCTCCATCTGGCAATTTATTAATTTTCTGCTCACTTTTCTGTTGAATTCCTTCGCCAGACGATTATCTTCTTCCCCTCCTGGGTCTGGCGATTTTCTCCACACACCTGGCTTAAAACATGTGTTAGACCCTGGAAATCATTGAATTTAACCCCATAACCGATGCATGAAATTAGCCTTATCAAACTGCTCACACTTAAATCATACTTGTCCTCTAGTATAAAGACAAGAAGAATAAATAAGGTGAATTTCAATGCATGGTTATCCTATGACCGACCCTAAAGACACGAACAAAACACAAACTCCTAGACCTAGACACATAAACTGACTCAACAAAGAAAAACAAACACTTAAAGAAAACAACATATTTGCATGAACTAGCTTCAACTTTTAGGCAGCCATCCCCACAAGCTTAAGGTCAATCTGATTGTCTACAGTCTCCAAATCCTCCCCTTCCCTTCTTCCACCTAGTCGGTCTGTCAGTTCGTCAAGATAGGCTACAACCTCACCCATTGTTGGATTCGCTCGATCACTCATTCCTCACCAGGGATGTTAGGATCTATCACTCTGCAATTTTTGCCACACCACTGATGCTTCGGGTTATGAAAATTCCCCTTTTACAGCTTCCTACTCCCCTTAATTCCCGGGTCAGGTTACTATTGCTTCCTGGCCTTGGATTTCTTTTTGCTCCTTCTGGACTTCGGCCAGCTTATACCTCCTAATTTTCCTTGACTTCGTCCAGCTTATACCTCCAAAATTTATTATATATATATATATATATATATATATAGAGGTGTGATCAAATACAAACTCTCTAAAATACAAACTATACAAACTATGTCACCGGAGTGTACAAATTATGTCACCGGGGGTCGATGTCAACGGAATGTACAAATTATGTCACCAGGGGGGATGTACGGAGTGTACAAATTCTGTCGACGGGGGTGTCCAAATTCTGATTTTTCGATGTCAAAATGTTGACATTAGAAAAATCTCTTATATTAACCGTTGATTAATTGTATTAAGTGCGTATGATTAAAGTTTGTATAGTTTGTATTTTAGAGAGTTTATACTGTATCACACCCCTATATATATATATATATATATATATATATATTAATTCCTCCCGTGGACTTCGTCCAGCTTATACCTCATTTTTCCTGGACTTCTTCTAGCTTATACCTCCAGTACCCTTTTCCCAGGCCCACGAGGTTTTGCTTTTCACCACTATTTTCCTCCTTTCTATATTCTCTCCCTAAGCATCAGATGGCAGCCCCTCTTTTTACATGTTAGAGTAAAGTGTTTAAGCTTATAACTCACTTTTATGGTGGGGACTCACAACTAGGTCAGCTAAGGCATTCTCTATCGTCCTCACTTCATCCAAACCGATTTCAGTTTATTAAGGATAAAGGCCTCAAAGTTGACGTGCATCCTCTCTTCAATTACTCTCACTAAGGGAATCTTGCCTTATTATATTCACCAACTCATGCTAAAAACACATAATTCCTAAAAAAATGACTCATAGACCTAACAACTTCTACTCATGCTGGACACAGACTGCACTAACTCCCTCCCCCCTCCCACTTCACTCAAGCTTGTCTCCAAGCCATCCTAGTGAAGGGGGGAAACATGGTAGTTGGTGCGCACATAAACCAAATCACAGAATTAAACAAACATGCTACACGAAACATATATGTACAAAACAAACTTCTCACACTTAGACCGGGTACAGGGCTAAGTGGGAGAAGACACTATTGCTTAACAGAAACCAAACATGCTATATAAACCCAAACTTCTCACAATTAGACCAAGGATTGGGCTAAGTGGGAGATAACACATGTATACATAACAAAACATACTAAACACAAAAACACACATTCACAGACTCAAAAACACAAACATGCAAAATATACAAAAGACAAAATAAAATAAAATTACTGAAATGTAAATTTACTTGGTCGTTGGGGGGTATCAATTCTGAGTCTGGCCCCCACAGGAGCCAGACTTGGGTGGTACATTGGGGCGGTTCATCTTTACTTTCTTCTTAACCAGCGACAACGGTTCCTCTTCCTCGATCTCGGGTTGCTTAGACATGGGCTTTCTCTCGGACAGGGGCGCTACAGGCTTGGACGTGGATGTGGGCTTCTGGAGGGATGAGCTTCCTTGACCAGGTTACCTGGTCATACTGCTGGCTCAAGGAGGTAGCCTTTTCTGGGTCAAGGGAAATTTTTTCTCAAGCCAGTCAGCCATCTTCATCATTATTCTGACCGCATCAGCCATCCGATCGTTCTGCAGGGACGATTTCTCTGCCCAGTCAGCAATGCTTCCTTTCAGCGCTTGTATCTCTCCACGGACTTCAGTAAGTTCTTTACGAACTTCTAGCATCTCTTTCCTCAGCTCTTCACCATCCATACTTGTCGACGCCTCTGCTCCTTCCACCTCGCGCTTCACCACGGGCTCTGCCTTCCCTACTTCATAAAAGCACACATCCGAGCCATCCATGTACAGGAGACCTTTGTTAAAGAAGTACTCCACGCTGAATAGCTCTAGAGCTTCACACATGATCACCTCGGGTGCAGACTTGGCAATTTTCATCACAACATTACACTGGAGGTAGGCACCGAGGATATGGCAGGTGTATATGTGACGAGAAGGGTTTGCGGTCATCTGGTAGCACGCTTGGGCCAACCAGTAGCCTAGGTGAACCTTGATCTTCTTCCCCATACACTAAGTGGAGTAGAGGTCGGGGGTGGTGAGGGCAGAGCTTGCTGTTCCCATCAAATTATACCCGATGAAGACTTGAGCAAATCGGAAGACGCGGTTGATAAGCTGGACGAAGTCCAGAAGAGGGGATGGAAATAGACGGAGTAAGACCTTAAGGAACTAGCCTGCGCCCATGAACTCAAGGCATCAGTGGTATGGCAAAATGAATGAGAGAATGGTCCTAACATCTCTGGTGAGAAATGAGTGACCGAGTGAATCCAACAGTTGGCTGGAGTAGGGGCTGTCTTGACGAATGGACAAGCTGATTAGACTAAGTAATAGGGGGAGGGAAGAATTTGAGACTGCAGAGTATCTAGAACGACCTTAAGCTTGTGGGGGATGCAGCCTGAAAACAAACCAGTGTCATTCGTGAAAATTCATAGATAAGTGTTAATCTTAGGAGTCTGTTTAAGTCAGTGTTGTGAATAGTCGCTAGTCCGTAGAAATTGGTCAGGAATCCATGCATGCATCTTGCCCTTTAATTCTTTTTGATATTTCATACTTAAGGACAAGCATGATTTAAGTGTGACCAGTTTGATGGGGCGCAATACAAGCATGGCTTTATAGGGTTTATTTCACTAATGTTGCTGGTAATGGGCGAAAAGTGTGTTAGATTTGAGTGTGCAGGGCAGCAGCACGGGAAAGCACCAGGTTGAGCAGCAACTTGATCACCTCGGCGAAATAGAGCAGAAAAGAGAAGAATGAGGTCAAGTTGATCCACTGCGCTTGCGAGCTGATCAGTTGAGACCCCAGCACTTAGAAGGATGAGTCACAGGAGAGAGAAAAGACAAAAAGCATCTCAGAAGGGCATAGCGGTAAAAGTGTCATGTGGGCTTGCCCTAGGGATTTGGGCCCAAGAAGTTGTCCTATAAATATAGATGAGACACATTGAAGAACAGACACGTACACTCCTCACTTCAGTTACCTCAAGTCACCACTTTCCTTAGTATGGAGTAGAAGCCATTCGGGAGAGAAAGAGCCACATCTCAGCATGCTGTCCTTGCTAGAGGAGGAGTCAAATTCAAGCCACCATCATTTACATCGTTTGCTTTCTTTGTTTCTCGAGGGGTTCAAACACTTAGTTTCTATTTTCGTGCTTAACATTAGTAGTTAGCTACTTATTTCAGTTTGTTCTGTTTTTAAGCTACTCAGGTTTCATTTCTAGTCTACTAGATCGTGCCATTTGAGTTATGAACTTCTGTTTGCTTATTTCCTTTGCCGATCTTGAATGAAATAGAATTTTTAGTTGTAGTCGTGTTGGATCTGTTGATTTCTTTCTTGAAAATCTTGATGCATTTGGTTTCAGCTCTTTTTCTATTCCTTGCCTAGGTAGATGGTGTTTAGTTTTGTTTATTTGCAAGAAGAAGTAGTCAATTCTCTAGATCTGTCTCTGTTGCTTAAGAATTCATATGATCAGTTTTGAATCGGTGTTGTTTTATGTTTAATGCTTATGCTCTGTTCAGATCTGTCTATTTGTCGTTCAATTTTCATTTCTTAGAGAAGAAGACAATGGTAGTTAGTTATACTGCATGTCCCTGTCACCTTTTCCTAGTTTTCGCAGTTTTTGTAGTTCGCAGGTAGTGTCAGTGGTCCCAAGACGCTTTATGCTTTTCGCTTTCTTAGTTTAGTTGATCAGTTGGTGGTTTACGTTTATAATGTTCACGTTTGATTTGATCAATTTAATTTACCCGTTGAGCAGTTTAAATTCTTAGTTAATCTTAACCCCCTTTTAAAGCGTGGCAGCAGCTAAGACCGCCCAAAATGTCTCAACCCCAACTCCATTCGCAACCATCTCTGTGGGATTCGACCCTTACTTCCCTCTACTAAGACGATAGTAGTGCGGGTTAAGGCTTTGAAAGGCATCCCATGTTTCAATCTGGAACATAAAAGCTACGAGGGGCTGTTGCTCTCTGTTTTTACTTGTGTTTGTGTTTCCGGAAAGTTATAAGGAATTCGCTTATATGACAGCTTTTCATGAATCCACAAGGTTTTGTATGGTCTCAAGCAAAGCTCAAGACAGTGGTATTTGAGATTTGATGAGTGCATTCAGGAATTTGGTTTTGAAAAACCAAGATATGAAAGTTGTATATTCATAAAGAGAAAGGAGAGCATACCAGTAGCCTACCTGCTACTTTGTGTAGATGATATGCTCATTGCAACTCCTGCTACTTTGTGTAGATGATATGTTTCTTCCTTCCTTCTTTCGTTCTTATTCCTTGTAACCCTAGTATCCAATTCCCTCTCCCTCTTTAAATTCTATTTTCTCCACATTATTCACACACCCACATTTCAAATTCACATTTACTCAAAATTCTTAGGATTCTACCAATTGTTCTTTTGCATAACTGTCAATCAACACAAGGAACGTTCTTCTTTTAATTTCTGAGCATTGATCTTGAATTCTTTCATTGGATGACTTTGTTGTTGATATATATTTTGGTAGTTTGGATTGGAGTTTGATGGGGGATGATTTGCACAATGGTTTGCACAAGACCAAATGTGAGCCATGGTGTTGCCACAAATTGGATTTTGAGATATCTAGGAGGGACATCTAATTACAGTATTCTATTCTCAGACACTAAGGGCAGTGATCAAGATCCATTAGTGGGGTTCTGTGACTCTAATTTTGCTGTAAGTTTTGACACGAGAGAGTCACACACCTGACACATCTTTCGTTTATGAAGGAGAATTTTTGGTTGAAGAATCCCCTCTGATTTTGGGATAAACTAAGAAGTCGTGATTGTTTCCAGTGACTATAGTAGTGCTATCTGCCTCACCAAACACCAGACCTTCCATGAGAGAAGTAAACATGTGGATGTAAAGTTGCATTTCATTGGATATGAAGTGAAAAGGGGTTCTGAAAGTGATGAAAGTGTCCATAAAAGAGAATGCATGAGATATACTGACAAAGACTTTACCATGTTCCAAGCTCAAGCATTGCTTGAATTTGGTGGTCAGATTATTCAATCATGACCTAGGTGGAGAATTTGTAAGATATGTGGATGCATATTGAATAAGTCATAAACCGAGGACCAAGTTGAAAATGGGAATAAGTTTGAAAATTTGTTTCCAACGGCTACTGTAGGCATTTGCAACCGAAGGGTTTGCGAGCTTAGATTGAGCTCAATCTTGTTGGGCGATATGTGTGCTCTCTCAGTTCACATACATATACAGATTCAGTTAGTGATAAGAAAGAGAACAATAATCATTTCTATGTGAGGAGATTAATATTGTAGTTAAGAGCTCACAAGTTTAAGCGATTGTTTTCTTGAATGATTCTCGAGCGATTCTGACGAGCTTTTTTTTATTGTCATTGAGTGTTGAATAAATTGGTTGATAGCTTCTCTGTGGATGTAGGTCATACGACCGAACCACGGAACTATGTATTTTGCATTAATTCGTTTCTTTGATTTTATTTATTTTTTTCGTCGATTACTAACATTTCTCGTGCTAAATTTACAGAACCAACAATAGGTGAGTGTGTGGGAATAGGTATATGTAAAGAACAATTTATTGGAGCTTGACGATAAACTTGCAAAAAACATATTTCATTACGTAAACCATGCACTGTTGATGAAACACAACATTCTCGAGTTATGGGCATGTATCATATGTCCGAGTTATATACTACAACAATCCAATCCTCCTTTCTTAAAAATAGCTATATCACTCAATATGAACTATAAAACCAATTATGTACGACATATTTCTAAACCACCATCATCATGCATGATCATGTGTCATAATATTTCACAGTCTAATGACTTAATTTAGTGTACAAATTATTTCACAACAAATACCTCAAATAAATACATACAACAATATAATACAAATACAAGCATATATTATTATTATTATTTTCACACATGTTGAAGATAAATTTGTGAGTCTAACCGAGGCACTGCATGAGCAATCAATTAGCCAACGATAAGTCATGTTTAGACTCAGCCAAGTCAATAGTACTGGTATCAAGTGGTTGCTTCCAGCTAAAACCTTGAATAAGTCTAGCCAAAAGCATGGTTGTTGTGGTAGAACCAAGCTCAAGGGTGGGGCATCCTTGTCTTCCGGTACTAAATGACAAAATACGCAAATCGTGATCCACAAGCGAGACATTTGAGACTTCATCAACAATGTGTCGTTCTGGCTTGAACCGGAGAGGCTCATCCCAAATCCTAGTTCCGACCTAGGCCAGGGCGGCTAAGCACCACATGACTACCCTTTGGGATGAAATAGCCACCCATGACAATGTTTTTGCTTGAAATGTGAGGCAAAGTAAATGGTGATACCGGGTTGATTCTAAATGACTCTTTTAGACAAGCCTTCACGTAATTTAGTTTCGACAAATCTGATTCTTGAACGAGCTTGTTCTTACCTATAACTCGGTCCAACTCCTCACATGCTTTAGCAAGAATGTCGGGTTGATTGATCATCTCTGCCATAGTCCACTTAACTGCATTTGAAGGATTATCAATTGTTGCCAACATCATTTCCTATAAAATCAACATCATATTTGTAACGCCCCACTTTTTGAACCCTAATTTTTCGAACCCTAAAATTTTGCATTAAATGTTTTAATGCCGTGAAGTATGTGGATTAATTGACGAGTGAATTAATTGCTTGATTTCTGTGCGACCTAATTTTGTTTTGGAGTTGAGAGGTGGAATAGTCAATCTTGTCGAATTGATGACGTGGCCTTAATTAATCGATGCGGAATGAAATATAGCCACAATTTATATTTTTATTTTGGGGAGTGAGATTTTAATAGGATCATCAATAACTACCTTACCCATTTTATTGGAATTTTCGACCACTATAAATTTATGGAGAGGAATTCTATTTTCTTGGATTTAATTATTTGCTTGGGATAATTATCCAATTAAATCCAAAGCCAATTATTACCTCCATGGAAATTTCGACCCCTATGGTTTATTCATGGAGATTTTCGAAAATCTCCTAATTATGGAGAGGTGGAATTATTCATTATATTAATTGATCCCTTATTTATTTCTTTCTATGATTTAATTGGAATATCCTAGCAAATCTTACCTTACCTTAATTTATTCAAGATTTGGAAATTATTCCTTGTGGAAGGAATATTTCACACGCCTATTTCCATTTATTGTGGGAGGATTTTTATTGATTTTCTTGCTCCGTATTATTTTATTATGCTCCGTGAAAATACTAAATTAAATCAATGGCTAAATAAATAGCCATGATTTTCGAAATATTCTCCCTTATTCTCCCTCATCTTCCACGCCAATCATCCCCCAAATCTTCTTCAAATATCTTTTAATTAATCCTCCATATCTCATGAAATTAATTAGAGATTCTTTCCTAACTCTATAAAATATGAGAAACCCTACACCTAGAGATCAAAAATCACGCTCCCACCCCCCCCCCTTGAAACTCACGCCACTTTTCTCTCCCACTCTCTCCCAATCTTCTCCAATTTTTCTCCATGAATTCTTCTTCCTTTGAAAAGAATTTAAGTTGAAGCCTCTAGAGTTGTTGAAGAATCAAGATCATGTTTTGTTTCTACCAATCGTTTCTATCAAGAAGAGGTATTTTGATCTATCTTTTCTCATCTAACCTATTAATCGGTATTCTTGAACCCTCATGCATATAGTGAGTGTAGGGATTTCAAATCTAAGGGATTTAATCGGTGGGAATTTGTGTTTGGATGTGTGATTTGCGTTTTGAATGAATTGTTTGATGATTTAATGAATCTATAATGAATGATATATGATGTTACGAAAACGTGAGTATAAGGACTCTCTCGAGCATGTGTGTGTGTTAAAACCATGAAAAAGTTGATTTTGAATAAATAGGGATAAACCCTAATTCGAATTTTTAAAGGCATGAAAAGCTGTAAGTTCGGACAGTATGTTCCGACATGTATTTGACCGACCAAATGAACTCCGATTTGATCGATTGTTTTTCCTGAGTAAACCTCATGATGTCTTCTGTATTGTGTGCGAATTTCAACTCATTTGGAAGAAATATGAATTTATGGTGAATTTTTAAATTTGACTGCGCAATTCTGCCAGAAACATGTTTTCTCGACCAGTGGGTTACGTCTTTGATTTGACCGACTAAAAAGGGGTATTTTGACATGAAATTTAAACTGGAAGTTATTTTATGAGTCTACTGATTTTTTGTAAAGTTTTAGCCCCAACGGAAGTCGGATGAATTTTAAATGATTTTTATAAAATGGTTGCGCAGTGCTGCCAGATTTCTACCTTTGCAAAATAACTATATCTTTATGTTTTGAATGACATACATGAATTATATATGTGACGAGAGGATGTGATATGCAAAGATGTTATGCTATGATGTGATTTCCATTTGTTGTTGGGAAAAGGGAAAAATTAAGGACATGCATAATATTAAGTCCATGTTGGTGACTAATTGAGAATACCTTATCTAAAGGTGATAATTCATGCGCTAAACGTGATATCAAAGGAAAAGCGATACTTGAAATCTAAACGGTCGAGGTGGGCTTCTTTTCTACCCTACACTATGTGTGGGCTTTCTTTTACTAAACTCTTTTACGTATGATTGTGGAGCTATAAGGGTGGTTTAAAGTATTTATCATGCCGTGATTTGTTTTAACGTGCCTATCTGATGTGGCTGTTGCCACTGTTATATAAATCGAATTCGGGTCCTCGTAGAGCCGCAAACTCTACTTGGATTAGTGTACACCTATGGTAGATCGTGTGCTAGCGTACGGGCTGGCCGGTCTAGTGACCTGGTTTGCGGCCGCATTCCTTGTCATGTATTGGCAGATATGGCTATTGTCTATGTGAAAATGACTGATCAGTCGAATTTTACAATGGAAAATGATTTGAGTGCCTCGGGCCTTTCTAAAGCTAAACCCCGATGGTTACTTACGTATGGCATGATAAACTATATCTTTATTAAAAATGTTTTCGGCATAAGTCCACTGAGTATTTTATAAGTACTCAGCCCTGCATATGTTTTCCTTATGTGCAGGTTGAGCGGCGACGAGCGGTTGGCGGTGTTGAGCAAATTAAACGAAATGATAATATTGTCTTGAAACTCCGAGTGTCGTCGTGTCTTCACACATGACTTCACTCTTTCTCTTGGTCGTTTTCCGCTACGATATTTCTTTTACTTATTAGCAATTGGGCTTGAACTTGAATTTGTTCCGTTATTGGATATTTTAAAGTCTTGCTGGATAATGTCAAACTCTTAATCTTTTTCATTAATATTAATGTCTGGCCCAACTCATTATTTAAACCCGAGCCCTCATCTTGTTTTATACTTAATTGCTCGTTTAATATGTTGGTCAAGCCTTATTGATGAAACCTTAGCCTATTTTCCTTGTTATATTTAAGTCTGTTTAAGTCGCGATCGCCCGCATTTATTATACCCTAGAATGGCGGTCGTGACAGTTTGGTATCAGAGCCTCAGTTCTTTCCGCTATGAACCCAAGAGTCTTGTTGAGTCAAAGTCTATTCATGTGTAATTTGACTAAATGATAATCGTCGAAGGCTCAACACCACGACTCGTCTCCGCCCAACCACGAAGAATGAGGTAACAAGTATCTCAATTTATATTGATCCGAACCTGTGAAATGTTGGAAATTTCGATGGGAATATTACTCTTGTGAGAATGAAATTATTTCGATGGAAATCGAAGATAATATGACGTCTTCGAAAATGTTGTTTGAAGTGTGGGATGATGAAAATACATGTATATGAAATTGTTTAATACTACTATGCCAAAAAAATGATGAATATTGTTGTGCACACCCCGATGAGGAAAATCGGCAAATATGTGATTGGACTTGTATGAGTTTGGGTAGATGAAATTCTAAATGATTGAAATCACATGAATTGTGAAACGTAAAGTATGCGTGTGATTACTCGATTATACTATGAAACAACACCTATGGAAAATAAGTAAATACTATGGCTTTTGGAAAATGTTGTGAAGATATGAACCGTGAGACACTATGAGATTATACAATTGCTTTTGTTTAACAGTGAGGCATGATGGCTTTGAATGTGTTGGATATTGAAGTGTGATTGTGAACTTGTATTAATTGACGATGAGATTTGCTATTACGTCCACGAAACTGCAAATTTTTTACATGAAGAAAATACATGTTACTTCCATGAACGACAAAACTTTTATGCTTAGGCGGTTAAAATTTCATGACTATGAAACTGTGAAATGCAAAGCATGATACGCGCGTAGTTGCGAATTGTGATTGTGATACAGATGAGCATGAACTGCATGATTTATGAAATGCGATTCCATGGATGATTGATTGACTAAGTGTTGCTATTCACACATATTAATGTACGATGTTTGTTATGCTATGGAATACCAAATGATTATACGAATAAATGTGTTGATTGTGAAATATATGCATGACGTTTATGTGGTGGAAATTCATGACCGGTGAAGTACGAGGTATCGTATAGAACCACTATTAAAGTGGAATGTGGAACTTTTGAACTTAGCTGCAACGTAGGAGCCAGATGAAGCTTAAGTTAGGTAATGATCAGATAGACGTTGAAGTACGAGGCTTCAAGCTATGCTTGAAATTATAACTGTAAGTTGACACTGCAATATCACTTTTCCTGAGTGATAAAACCAACGAAAATATATATTTCACAAACTTTGGTGGTATCCTCATAATGGCGAGATCATACCTAAGATATAATAAAACTATGCAGTCTTGCATACCATGCCAAAATGGCGATGCGACACAAATACGATGACGTTTACCACACCTTAAGACCACGTGTGCAATGGCAAGGCATTTCCGAAAATCTACGTGGCATGGCAAGAAGACTTGTAGATGCGGCCATAAATAAAAAAAATGTGTTATTAATTTTCGACATACGATGAACCTCAACTTGAATCCACCGATTTCATAGAACGATGTTACCCACGTTCAGGCTCGCGAAAAATGTGCGAGGGAGTGCAAACCCTCGTAGCTAGAATGAACGATATTTAAATCAACAGTACGTACTTGGATTCTAAATTCCTTTCGGGACGTTTTGAATAAACGTGAGCCCTTGTCTATTTAAACTCCTTGGTTGACTCCCAATTTGCAAGTAATGCCCATTATACTTTCTTCATCGAGTTATGACTCGCTTTCAGTTCTTCAAAATTTGTACTTGCCTTCGTAACCTTGGACATCTTGATTAATCGTCTTCTTTGATTCATCTTTCGTAAGGACAATATTTTGACCTTGTGAACTTCCGTCATTGAACTTCATTCCTAAGGTCGTTTGCAGTTATGACCTTCAGTATGATCACACCTCCAGACCTGTTTTCTTCAAATAATGGAATATTCTTATTGGAACTATTGGTTCACCTCTTTATTTTGTAACCATGTATGTGGCAAGTTCTTTCTTGCAGAAGTGAAATTCTTTTTAGCTCGGTTTCACTACATATATTGCTTCATACTCAATGATTTTTCTTTCTGCAACAGCAAGTTAAGACTATCTTGTTCTCTCCTTCCTTAATGGTTGATCTTGTTAAATTTCTGAAAAATTCCATTCACATTGAGTTGTCTTTAACAACCCCCGCGAACCCAATTGATGTGAGTTCATCTTTTTCCAATACCATGATGTTGTTGAACCATTATTTGTACTACTTCATGACATTTGTCTATGTTTCTAAATCCTGCCGCGACTGATTATTTAGGCCTTGACCCGTTTGAACGATATCATTCATTGCTGTCCGGAATTTTTGCAAATTGTGATCTAGCAGTCGGCTATGGAATTTGAGAATTTTGCAGTTTCATCCTGTTTCCATGACCTATCTCATGTTCTTTCGAGCTCTCATCAGAAGTAAATTCTCAAATCTCTATGGGTTTTATTTGATACCTCTAAACCATTTGATTCTCAGAATGGACGGGTTGAGTCCAATGGAACTCAATCATTGCATTGTTGTTCTTGTTTCCTTGATTAATTTTGGAGCCTTCCCGACTAAAAACATCCTCAGCAATGTTGCAACAATTTGAAATCTGTTCATATCCAAGTAAGACTGTTGGGAGATGATAAAACCTTTGCCTGTTCGGGACCTAAAGATTGCAGTGAAGATGTGCATGCCATATACTTTAACTAATTGTGAAGATGGTTTTTGAAAGACTGAAATCTTCAAGTAAGCCTATAAGCGCAAAGAGTTTTGTTCTATCAATTCTTCGCTGCGAACGGATTGAACAAATTTAGGGAGTTTGCTATACTAAGTTTTGACAGTCACAACCGTTCCCGGATGTTGTGACCAAACTTAGGACCGCGCAGCAAATTCTACCTATAAAATGCTTGATATTGCTTAAAGAAGTATAGAATTGTGTTTGAGAGAATGGCTGAAGAATGTGTTCCTTTCATAAAATACTTCCGTGAGAATGATGAAAAGGGTAGGGCGATGATGCTTCCAAGTTAAGAAGATTGGGATAATGCAAAAGCATTTGTACACTTCCTCAAAAGTTTCTATGACCTGACTTTATAGCTAAGTGCTTCTAAAACTCCTACGTCCCATTTGATTGCACTTTCAATGTTTGCTTTACAAATTGAGATTGAGAAAAAGTGTGGTGATTGAGATTTCACTGAAATTTGAAAAATATGGGGAGGATTGGAGTAAAATGAATCCACTGATTTTTATTTCTAATGTCTTGGATCCGAGGAACAAGCTTCAAATGCTTAAAGTTAGTGTCAAAAAACTGAAAGTCAGGAGCTTAACAAATGTTGATCAAGACCAACAGCTTCAACACTTGTGTGATCGATTTAAAAATGACTTGGTCAATTTGTGGGGAGAATATAAGGGAGTAAATGATACCGTGTTGAATCAGAGGCCACTTCTAGAATGTGAGGATGTTGGAGACAATATTGGCCAAGGTGGATTGTATCTCTTTGATGAATGTATAATGGAGTGCAAGAGGAAATTGAACAAGACCAACTGAATCAAATATCAAATGAAGTGGATAAGTACCTAGCTGATGAGATGGAGAAGAGGTCTAATCATACTTTTGATCTTTGGAGTGGTGGAAATTAAATGCATCTAGGTATCCAATCCTTTCACTATTGCGAAGGATATCTTTGCAATTCCAAGCTCAAAGGTTGCAAGTGATTCTGCTTTTAGCTTAGGTAAAAGGGTTGTGGATTCTTTTAGAACGTGTTGAGTCCAAAAATGGTAGAGGCATTGGTGTGCACTAGTGATTGGCTTAGAACTGAAAATTTAGCTTATATAAGGATCCCATTGATGACGACTTGAATTTTATAGAGAAATTGAAGAAATAGAAAAGAGTATGTTGCTTTACTCTTTAGTATCAATTATTAGCTTATATCTTTAGATGTTAATATCCTTTTGTGTTTCTTTTGTAGATCAAAACATGGGCCAAGATGCTTCTCAAGTAACACCTCCTACTTGAGCTAATCCTTTGCCTATCATAATTCACAAGCACAAGAATTGCAATTCACAATCCTTTGCCTAATCCTTTGTCAGTTGTTACAGTCTGAAATCAGCTTGCAATTAGATGGGTGATGATCTTTGTGAGTAGTTACAGTCTTAGCACAAGAATGAAAACCATAGCTGTATTAATCTGTTCATAGGTCTTTGCAATGTTTTCATTTTTGTGTTATTTAGAGTTTATTTTCGTTTGTTATTCCAATGAGATTGTTTACATTTTATTCATTTTAATTCTAGTATTATTCTAAAGTATGTGCTTTTTAAACATTATCTACTCTCTGTTGACTGTTGAGAAACATTATCTATTTAGTCGCATCTTTTTACAATAATTCAACACTTGACCTGATTGGTAGTTTGGCATGTGGTTTATGAGAATCATTGCTTATTGTTTTGAACAGAGTATATTTTGCTTCTAAGTTGGTCTTGAATGAGCTTGAGAAAAGCCAATTTATCTTTCTGAAATGAGCTTGAGAAGAGTAGTATGTTATGCTTCATGTTTTCTATCAATGCTTGGTATTTATCTTTCTGATATGAGCTTTCCATGTTTGTTGTTAATCTCGAACAGGTGTTGATGATGAATTGATGATTGATGCATAATGGAATGCCATCTTCTTTGAAGCTCAAGCATCACTTTCTCTACCCAAACCATGTTATTTAAACCTTTTGGAAGTTGTGTGAATATTGATGAACTATGTTTTGAATGTATGAAACTATGTTTTGATTTTTGAATGACATGAATTATGTTTGATTGTGATGAATTTTATATTTTGGACATTTTCTAGTACATAAACTGTTATTTTCAATATTTTATAAATCAAACAGGTATGATTTGCGGTATACCGCAACACGGTATGATAATACAGAAATGTCGGTAAGGTAAAGGTTTTCAAAGATTGACATACCGAATTTTTGGTATACCGCAATGCGGTATTATACCGAAAGATTCTGTAAGGTATAGGTATGACATTTTCTCATACCACAATTTGCGGTACGATATGCGGTATGACATTTTCGGTGCGGTATACCGTACCGTGCCACCCCTAATTTTATCTATCCATTCCATGTTTGTTCATGTCTTTATTCCCTAATCAAATTCTAAGTTACTATTTCCACTAGTTACTTTATACTCCGTAATTACTAATCTTACTTAGTAAATCCTCAAATTTAGTTTAACATCCATAGTCATTCTAAATCATATTTCTTTTACCAAATCTTATAAATAAAACTCATTAACCTTATCAACTAAATTTCTTTAATCTCAATTATTTGCAATCGTTAGAATATGCTTCAATCATCAATTCTAGTCTCATTTCTATGGTTAATCCACTCACATAATCACACTTAGTTATTAGTCATTACCATATTCAATTCCTTACTCAAAAAAAGATCTTTCACTTCAATATTCCAATCAATTTTCCAAAATATGTCAAATGACCATTATAAATTCTAATAAATTTATTTTAGTCACTAAATAAGATATATTATTCATTTTCAACAATTATTTGACCAATTAAGATTCATGGATTATTGCACTAAGATAGTCAGTTCATACCCAAAATCATACATAAGTTCAACTCAATTAGTTCAATGGAAAAACTTATGTTTCCGACGTCTACGGACAAGGATTGATAGATAAACTCAAAAAGTAACACACACTTATTTGACAACCAACGAGGTCAGAAAATTTTTACCTCATAACCAATCATAAGTTTCAATAAAAGAAAAATAGGATAAAAGAGAGCCCTACCTTGATAACCATACGTTGGTTCGACTGGTTCAAAGCCTCAACACAAATTAAGTGAAACTTTCATAGATTGCAACTTCTTCTTCCTCCTTTGATTACTAATCGGTTGATTCTCCAAAGTGGGGTGAATAGTAGGCTAGTAGCTATATTTGATTTTATAGCAAGAGTCGCATTATTTAATTAATTATGAATAGTAAATGACAAATGGCACTATTTTGATCATTCATATTCTTTCTAGATGATTCCATGTATAATTGTCTTGATTGTAGTAAAAAAAATATTAGAAACCTAAAAAAACCGTGCCTCTCGTTGTTTTTTGGAGATAAAATAAAATATAGCATCTTTTATGCAAAATGACAATTTCTCCCTTCTATTATATACGCTATATAATTTCCGATTTAATTCTATTTTCTTGCTCAATCTTACTGACGCGATACTTGTCTTACCCCAATACTATATAAAATAACATTCAGTGTTGTGCACAAATTATAAGAATTTCACCGTAAATTGACAAAATTTGTGTAGAAAGGAATTTTCCAACTAAACCCTGATTTGGGGTGTTACAATTATGTCTTGAACTAGTCTTTTCAGCACAACTTTCTCGAAGCGGACTGCTATTTGTTCAACAATCGTTGGCCGCCAGCGGTCCGCTGGGCGGATCGAATGCTCCACATTTTCATCTTCGAGTTTTAGCTATCTTTTTAGGCTCAAATTTGCACATTTTAAACAAAACACGTCAAAATACGAAAACAGATAAAATATGTAATTATTGGACATGTATTGCAACATTGATACTCAAAATGGACCAAATAAATGCCCTAAAATAGTGCAAAAAGGCCCTAAAATAGTGCAAAAACCGATCGTATCAAAGAGTATGACTCCCATTTCATTAATATTTTCTATTCACTTTCTATTAACATTTTTTAAAATTCGTGGCGGATAAAGTGTGACTTTAAATAGCTAACGTAGGGAGTAGGATTTTCTTGTGGCGGCTTTTTCAAAATTTCATAGTTATGAGTTGATAAAATATGTAGATATTAAAAGCATGGAAAAAGAGAAAATGAAATACCGAGATATATAGTAGGAGGATAGAAATTTATTTTAGTAACATGAAAGTAAAACATGCATTCCCAAGTTAATAGTAGATCAATTGTCATTATTGCGGCTATATAGTTGATCAATTGTCATTGTTGCGGAGCAAATACTTAGCACAGAGTAGCATAAGGCCAGTGAATGGTTTAATGGAAGCGATTTCAACATTCGTTGCAGCTTCCTCTTTGAGCTCGTACTCGATCGTAGATCGAGTTATACACTGCTTCTCGTTTCCCTCCACCTCGGTTCATTTTTACTATAAATGATAACAGGGTCCCACATTCTACCAACTTATTCCACCAACATTTCAATTAAAACTAATATATACAAATGAGACTTATATTCCCCTAACTTTTTTCCACCCACTTTTCTTAACATTTTCCGTAAAGTATTATTTCAATTTTCTTTACAAATGATCCATGCAAACTCAAGTTTTGTTTTCTTAGTGAATTTAAACCACATGTTAAATATTTTTTTTCTTTTCAATTTCTATGCGCATATCTTTTGTATTTTTATGAATATTTATCTCTTTTTATATTCGATGTCATTTGTATTAATGGAAACTTTTCACCCTTTTTTCTTTTTCCTTCCCTCTTGTTATTTACAGTTATCCTTTGTTTCTCTCTCTTTGTTACATTAACAATACACTTTAAAACTTGTTTCGCTTACAAATGACACTATTTTTCGTTGACAATGCTAATATACATAGTAGAGCTCCTTACCAAGAAAAACTCCTGTAGTAATTAAGTATGCCTTGACCTTCGTGTTGATCGTATTTGATGGTAATTTATAGTGTTAGCTTTTATATATACCGGTATCACACTCGTGCAATGCACAAAAGATAGTATTTTCAATTCGATTAGTAGAGGAACTTCCCTCTATAAAAGGCAAGGCCAAGATGCAAGGTATCAACTCAAGCTACAAACAATTTGAAACTCAGAAAAACAACCATGAAAATCGAAACAAGCCTCACCAACAATCTCCCACCATTGCTACTAGCATTGTGCTTAATTTCACTACTCATCTACAAACTTAAATCCACCGAGAAAAGTCCCACGTCCCCGCCTCTTCCTCTGGGCACCACCGCCTACCCGATCGTCGGCAGCCTCCCGGAAATGCTGTCGAACAAGCCAGCATTCCGATGGATACACAACCTCATGCAAGACCTCAACACCGAAATCTCCTGCATCAAGCACGGCAGAGTCCACGTCATCACTGTCACTTCTCCCGAACTTTCCAGAGAGTTCTTGAAGAAGCAGGAGCCGTATTTGACTCCCGGCCCGACGCCATATCAGCCCAGATCACCAGCGACGGCTACCTGACGCTGGCTCTGTCGCCTTCGGGCGACCAGTGGGCTAAAATGAGGAGGGTTATGAGGTCGGGCGTGCTATCAAATGCAGTGTTCAATGGCTACATGATAAGAGACGCGAGGAAGCCGATCACCTCGTCAGATATGTGTACAAACAGTGCAAGAATCCGGACAGCAACGAAAGTGTGAATGTGAGAGATGCGGCGCGCCATTACTGTGGCAATGTGATAAGAAAAATGGGTGTTTGGTGAGATGTTTTTTGGGTCCGGAATGGCGGATGGGGGGGCGGGGGTTGAAGAGAGAGAGCATGTGGATGGATTGTTCGCGATTCTTTCGTGCCTCTATGGATTCGCCATTGCTGATTTTTTGCCGTGGCTGGAGGTTTTGGATTGGATGGGCATAAAAAGAAGATAACGAATGCGATTAAGAATGTGAGAAGGTATCAAGATCCGGAAATCAAAAAGAGAATAGAGATGTGGGAGAAGGGCCTCAAGAGTGAGGACGATGATATTCTTGATCTTTTGATTAACCTCAAGAAGTCAGGAAATGAGCCGATTCTGTCCATTTGAGAGATCAAAGCATTAATTGTTGTAAGTTTTTAGTATCTAAAAGATTGTGTACTCAACCGTTTTATAAAAGCATAATAATCAGAACGATTGATTTTACAGGAAATAATGATTGAGACGGTTGATAATCCATCAAATGCAGTTGAGTGGGCGTTGGCAGAAATCGATATTCTTGCTAAGGCATCTGAAGAATTGGATCGAGTGGTAGGTAAAGATAGGCTTGTTCAAGAATTTGATTTGCCTAAATTAAATTATGTGATGACTTGTTTGAAAGAGTCATTTCGGATACATCCATTAGCACCTTTCAATGTCCCACATGTTTCAAGCAAAGATACAGTGGTGTGTGGGTACTTTATCCCAAAGGGGAGCCAAGTGTTGCTTAGTCGTCCTGGCCTAGGGCGGAACCCTAGGGTTTGGGATGAGCCTCTCCGCTTTAGGCCTGAGAGACACGTTCATGATGAAGACTCAGTAGACGTGCTTACGGATCCGGAGTTGCACATGTTGTCGTTTAGTACTGGAAGACGAGGATGCCCTGGAGTCGTTCTTGGTTCTACCCTGAGCACGATGCTTTTGGCTAGACTTATTCAATGTTTTGCATGGAGACCCCCACTTTCTACGAATACTATTAACTTGGCTGAGTCAGAAAATGACTTGGCATTGGCTAAGCCTCTAATTGCTCATGCAGTGCCGCGCTTGAACTCACAAATTTACCTTTAACTCAAACAAAATTAGGATCATATATATGTATTGCATCATATTTATAAGTGTGTGTTATCAATTGTTGTCTTTTCATATTAACTTGTATTTTATCATCTCATTGTACTTATCAGCTGTGTGCTGGAAAGTTGAAAGTTTAGTAAGACTACGTTAATTATTGGAAAAATAATTTTGTCATTGCCAATGTAGAAGGTTTCAACTCTTTAAGAAATTTGTAAAAATAAAGTTAATTGGAACATACTACTAAATTAGCTGATTTGTTTTCGTATAGTATGCACCTTCCATAATGCAAATTAGCATTTCTAACAAATTTATATTTATATATCAATCCAAATTTAAGTTGACATGGCAACATAGGTACAAGGCTTAGAAAATTCTCATCGTAGTCATTGCCATTCTAGATGAATTTGGTCGAATTTTAAAGCTTAGCAAAACAAAATGTCATAAACCAAATGCCTCATCAATGAGTCATTCTAGCAATTTATTCACATAATGCGCAATACCAGTAACATTATATTTCATCTTCTCATTTAAGTAACATATTTTTTAGAATGTCTAACTATAAATGATACAATTTTTTCATATAAAAACATAACTCTCTCCATTCTCTCTCCACTTAAACTCACAATGCAAAACTACGAAAAATTTTGTGCCGAATGAAAAATACTCAACTTAGAATGAAACAAATACTTTGTAGGACAGGTTTGAGACGCAATTAGTTACTATGGAAACTTAAATGATTTAATTTTAATTGTGAGACCAAGATTGAAGACATTTTGTATAGTATAGGTGATGTCTGTAGAAACATTTATTAACGTCAATAATTGACTAAAAATGTGTAATTAGACAATATCTTTTGTGGTGTCTAAATTTATTTTATTTACTCTATTTATTACTACTATAATTTAAGAATTATTACCATGAATTCTACGAGGGGCGAATCTAATTAGCGCTAATTTTGCAACCTAGCAACTGATTAGGCTAGACTTTCCAGTATTGATTTTGTAGTAGTCATTCATTTCTTTTGTTTGCTCGATTCTAATAAAAGAAATAGTACTTTCACTCATTTTTGTGTGTGTACACAACCACACACAATTGTTCTATCTAATAATATGTGGTGTGAATGGTTAACCTTGGTTGAACTGTCTTATTCGTTCACGAGAAACCATGCACAATTGTTCTAAATGAAAACGTTACACATGCATCTTCCACAAAATGATCATATTTCTTTTATTTTAGATCGACCATCAAAATTATTCTCATATTCATTTTTTTCCTTTTCCTCTTCTAATTTATCTGTAGATTCTCTTTTTCTTCTACTTTTAAATCACTCTTTATCTTTTCTTATCATACTTTATTAACTTTATATTCCCTCCATTCCATGTTAATAAAGTCATTATTCTATTTTGGGAAATTCCAAGTTAATTGAATCATTTCTATTTTTAGCAAAGAGTAATTCTCATTTTTACTTTATTTTTTCATCTCTGAAACATGCAGTAGGGACCATTTTCCCAAAACAGCAAGGTACGGATGAAAAGCTGCACATAACTAACTCTGAAATTTAACCAACAACGACCTTCATATCTTCAAATGATTCAAGCATAAACATGGAGAAAATAGAGCATAAACCCAGATCAAAACAGAGCATGATGATTCGAACGTCGGAAATAGCGATTAACCGGAAATTGAACAGATCTACATCTACTAGACGAAGCAACGGGAAAACAGAAACCAAACATCAGCAACCATGCAGAATTCAACAACTCTGCTCCAGATTCATACGTCGAACGCTTAATCCAATCCGGATCCAAGCAATCTGAACCCAACAACGATCAATCCCAACTCCATCAACTCCGATTCAACAAATTCACTCCGATCGACAACAAATTAAACCACAATTCAACTCCAAACCAACAAATCAAGTGCAAAATGCATCCAAACGAGTAAATCAACTTCGAACTCAGAAATCGACATCAAACTCAGAATCAAACATAGCCATAACAGAAAATGAAACTTTCATAACCACGCGAATTAAACTTCACAAAAGCAAGAGGGTCGAGCTTCGAATCGCGAAGTCTCGGACGAAATTCCAAAAGAAATTAACTAGAAAGCGGTAAATTGTTTCTTCGCCCTTCGTGAGGATGGTGTTACACATCAACTAACTCAAAAACTCCTGATGAACCCCATGAATTGCCTATTGAGTGTGTGGAGAAGTGTGTGGAAAGTGAGCTAAAAGCGAAAATGTGATGCGAGTGATGATATCATGTGTGTCGCGTGCTCTCTATTTATAGATGAGGAGTCGATCTTCTAGAATCTCCTTTTGAATTCTCCACTTTGCCCTCCATCTGGCAATTTATTCATTTTCTGCTCACTTTTCTGCTGAATTCCTTCGCCAGACGATTATCTTCTTCCCCTCCTGGGTCTGGCGATTTTCTCCACACACCTGGCTTAAAACATGTGTTAGACCCTGGAAATCATTGAATTTAACCCCATAACCGATGCATGAAATTAGCCTTATCAAACTGCTCACACTTAAATCATACTTGTCCTCTAGTATAAAGACAAGAAGAATAAATAAGGTGAATTTCAATGCATGGTTATCCTATGACCGACCCTAAAGACACGTACAAAACACAAACTCCTAGACCTAGACACATAAACTGACTCGACAAAGAAAAACAAACACTTAAAGAAAACAACATATTTGCATGAACTAGCTTCAACTTTTAGGCAGCCATCCCCACAAGCTTAAGATCAATCTGATTGTCTACAGTCTCCAAATCCTCCCCTTCCCTTCTTCCACCTAGTCGGTCTGTCAGTTCGTCAAGATAGCCTACAACCTCACCCATTGTTGGATTCGCTTGATCACTCATTCCTCACCAGGGATGTTAGGATCTATCACTCTGCAATTTTGGCCACACCACTGATGCTTCGGGTTATGAGAATTCCCCTTTTACAGCTTCCTACTCCCCTTAATTCCCGGGTCAGGTTACTATTGCTTCCTGGCCTTGGATTTCTTTTTGCTCCTTCTGGACTTCGGCCAGCTTATACCTCCTAATTTTCCTTGACTTCGTCCAGCTTATACCTCCAAAATTTATTATATATATATATATATATATATATATATATATAGAGGTGTGATCAAATACAAACTCTCTAAAATACAAACTATACAAACTATGTCACCGGAGTGTACAAATTATGTCACCGGGGGTCGATGTCAACGGAATGTACAAATTATGTCACCAGGGGGGATGTACGGAGTGTACAAATTCTGTCGACGGGGGTGTCCAAATTCTGATTTTTCGATGTCAAAATGTTGACATTAGAAAAATCTCTTATATTAACCGTTGATCAATTGTATTAAGTGCGTATGATTAAAGTTTGTATAGTTTGTATTTTAGAGAGTTTATATTGTATCACACCCCTATATATACATATATATATATATATATATATATATATATATATATATATATATATATATATATATATATATATATATATATATATTAATTCCTCCCGTGGACTTCGTCCAGCTTATACCTCATTTTTCCTGGACTTCTTCTAGCTTATACCTCCAGTACCCTTTTCCCAGGCCCACGAGGTTTTGCTTTTCACCACTATTTTCCTCCTTTCTATATTCTCTCCCTAAGCATCAGATGGCAGCCCCTCTTTTTACATGTTAGAGTAAAGTGTTTAAGCTTATAACTCACTTTTATGGTGGGGACTCACAACTAGGTCAGCTAAGGCATTCTCTATCATCCTCACTTCATCCAAACCGATTTCAGTTTATTAAGGATAAAGGCCTCAAAGTTGACGTGCATCCTCTCTTCAATTACTCTCACTAAGGGAATCTTGCCTTATTATATTCACCAACTCATGTTAAAAACACATAATTCGGGAGAGAAAAATGACTCATAGACCTAACAACTTCTACTCATGCTGGACACAGACTGCACTAACTCCCTCCCCCCTCCCACTTCACTCAAGCTTGTCTCCAAGCCATCCTAGTGAAGGGGGGAAACATGGTAGTTGGTGCGCACATAAACCAAATCACAGAATTAAACAAACATGCTACACGAAACATATATGTACAAAACAAACTTCTCACACTTAGACCGGGTACAGGGCTAAGTGGGAGAAGACACTATTGCTTAACAGAAACCAAACATGCTATATAAACCCAAACATCTTACAATTAGACCAAGGATTGGGCTAAGTGGGAGATAACACATGTATACATAACAAAACATACTAAACACAAAAACACACATTCACAGACTCAAAAACACAAACATGCAAAATATACAAAAGACAAAATAAAATAAAATTACTGAAATGTAAATTTACTTGGTCGTTGGGGGGTATCAATTCTGAGTCTGGCCCCCACAGGAGCCAGACTTGGGTGGTACATTGGGGCGGTTCATCTTTACTTTCTTCTTAACCAGCGACAACGGTTCCTCTTCCTCGATCTCGGGTTGCTTAGACATGGGCTTTCTCTCGGACAGGGGCGCTACAGGCTTGGACGTGGATGTGGGCTTCTGGAGGGATGAGCTTCCTTGACCAGGTTACCTGGTCATACTGCTGGCTCCAGGAGGTAGCCTTTTCTGGGTCAAGGGAAATTTTTTCTCAAGCCAGACAGCCATCTTCATCATTATTCTGACCGCATCAGCCATCCGATCGTTCTACAGGGACGATTTCTCTGCCCAGTCAGCAATGCTTCCTTTCAGCGCTTGTATCTCTCCACGGACTTCAGTAAGTTCTTTACGAACTTCTAGCATCTCTTTCCTCAGCTCTTCACCATCCATACTTGTCGACGCCTCTGCTCCTTCCACCTCGCGCTTCACCACGGGCTCTGCCTTCCCTACTTCATAAAAGCACACATCCGAGCCATCCATGTACAGGAGATCTTTGTTAAAGAATTACTCCACGCTGAATAGCTCTAGAGCTTCACACATGATCACCTCGGGTGCAGACTTGGCAATTTTCATCACAACATTACACTGGAGGTAGGCACCGAGGATATGGCAGGTGTACATGTGACGAGAAGGGTTTGCGGTCATCTGGTGGCACGCTTGGGCCAACCAGTAGCCTAGGTGAACCTTGATCTTCTTCCCCATACACTAAGTGAAGTAGAGGTCGGGGGTGGTGAGGGCAGAGCTTGTTGTTCCCATCAAATTATACCCGATGAAGACTTGAGCAAATCGGAAGACGCGGTTGATAAGCTGGACGAAGTCCAGAAGAGGGGATGGAAATAGACGGAGTAAGACCTTAAGGAACTAGCCTGCGCCCATGAACTCAAGGCATCAGTGGTATGGCAAAATGAATGAGAGAATGGTCCTAACATCTCTGGTGAGAAATGAGTGACCGAGTGAATCCAACAGTTGGCTGGAGTAGGGGCTGTCTTGACGAATGGACAGGCTGATTAGACTAAGTAATAGGGGGAGGGAAGAATTTGAGACTGCAGAGTATCTAGAACGACCTTAAGCTTGTGGGGGATGCGGCCTGAAAACAAACCAGTGTCATTCATGAAAATTCATAGATAAGTGTTAATCTTAGGAGTCTGTTTAAGTCAGTGTTGTGAATAGTCGATAGTCCGTAGAAATTGGTCAGGAATCCATGCATGCATCTTGCCCTTTAATTCTTTTTGATATTTCATACTTGAGGACAAGCATGATTTAAGTGTGAGCAGTTTGATGGGGCGCAATACAAGCATGGCTTTATAGGGTTTATTTCACTAATGTTGCTGGTAATGGGCGAAAAGTGTGTTAGATTTGAGTGTGCAGGGCAGCAGCACGGGAAAGCACCAGGTTGAGCAGCAACTTGATCACCTCGGCAAAATAGAGCAGAAAAGAGAAGAATGAGGTCAAGTTGATCCACTGCGCTTGCGAGCTGATCAGTTGAGACCCCAGCACTTAGAAGGATGAGTCACAGGAGAGAGAAAAGACAAAAAGCATCTCAGAAGGGCATAGCGGTCAAAGTGTCATGTGGGCTTGCCCTAGGGATTTGGGCCCAAGAAGTTGTCCTATAAATATGGATGAGACGCATTGAAGAACAGACACGTACACTCCTCACTTCAGTTACCTCAAGTCACCACTTTCCTTAGTATGGAGTAGAAGCCATTCGGGAGAGAAAGAGCCACATCTCAGCATGCTGTCCTTGCTAGAGGAGGAGTCAAATTCAAGCCACCATCATTTACATCGTTTGCTTTCTTTGTTTCTCGAGGGGTTCAAACACTTAGTTTCTATTTTCGTGCTTAACATTAGTAGTTAGCTACTTATTTCAGTTTGTTCTGTTTTTAAGCTACTCAGGTTTCATTTCTAGTCTACTAGATCGTGCCATTTGAGTTATGAACTTCTGTTTGCTTATTTCCTTTGCCGATCTTGATTGAAATAGAATTTTTAGTTGTAGTCGTGTTGGATCTGTTGATTTCTTTCTTGAAAATCTTGATGCATTTGGTTTCAGCTCTTTTTCTATTCCTTGCCTAGGTAGATGGTGTTTAGTTTTGTTTATTTGCAAGAAGAAGTAGTCAATTCTCTAGATCTGTCTCTATTGCTTAAGAATTCATATGATCAGTTTCGAATCGGTGTTGTTTTATGTTTAATGCTTATGCTCTGTTCAGATCTGTCTATTTGTCGTTCAATTTTCATTTCTTAGAGAAGAAGACAATGGTAGTTAGTTATACTGCATGTCCCTGTCACCTTTTCCTAGTTTTCGCAGTTTTTGTAGTTCGCAGGTAGTGTCAGTGGTCCCAAGACACTTTATGCTTTTCGCTTTCTTAGTTTAGTTGATCAGTTGGTGGTTTACGTTTATAATGTTCACGTTTGATTTGATCAATTTAATTTACCCGTTGAGCAGTTTAAATTCTTAGTTAATCTTAACCCCCTTTTAAAGCGTGGCAGCAGCTAAGACCGCCCAAAATGTCTCAACCCCAACTCCATTCGCAACCATCTCTGTGGGATTCGACCCTTACTTCCCTCTACTAAGACGATAGTAGTGCGGGTTAAGGCTTTGAAAGGCATCCCATGTTTCAATCTGGAACATAAAAGCTACGAGGGGCTGTTGCTCTCTGTTTTTACTTGTGTTTGTGTTTCCGGAAAGTTATAAGGAATTCGCTTATATGACAGCTTTTCATGAATCCACAAGGTTTTGTATG
Organism: Salvia splendens; assembly: GCF_004379255.2. Classification (NCBI taxonomy): domain Eukaryota; kingdom Viridiplantae; phylum Streptophyta; class Magnoliopsida; order Lamiales; family Lamiaceae; genus Salvia; species Salvia splendens. The sequence continues at coordinate 30,069,023 of NC_056046.1, forward strand.
GTCTCAAGCAAAGCTCAAGACAGTGGTATTTGAGATTTGATGAGTGCATTCAGGAATTTGGTTTTGAAAAACCAAGATATGAAAGTTGTATATTCATAAAGAGAAAGGAGAGCATACCAGTAGCCTACCTGCTACTTTGTGTAGATGATATGCTCATTGCAACTCCTGCTACTTTGTGTAGATGATATGTTTCTTCCTTCCTTCTTTCGTTCTTATTCCTTGTAACCCTAGTATCCAATTCCCTCTCCCTCTTTAAATTCTATTTTCTCCACATTATTCACACACCCACATTTCAAATTCACATTTACTCAAAATTCTTAGGATTCTACCAATTGTTCTTTTGCATAACTGTCAATCAACACAAGGAACGTTCTTCTTTTAATTTCTGAGCATTGATCTTGAATTCTTTCATTGGATGACTTTGTTGTTGATATATATTTTGGTAGTTTGTTTTGGAGTTTGATGGGGGATGATTTGCACAATGGTTTGCACAAGACCAAATGTGAGCCATGGTGTTGCCACAAATTGGATTTTGAGATATCTAGGAGGGACATCTAATTACAGTATTCTATTCTCAGACACTAAGGGCAGTGATCAAGATCCATTAGTGGGGTTCTGTGACTCTAATTTTGCTGTAAGTTTTGACACGAGAGAGTCACACACCTGACACATCTTTCGTTTATGAAGGAGAATTTTTGGTTGAAGAATCCCCTCTGATTTTGGGATAAACTAAGAAGTCGTGATTGTTTCCAGTGACTATAGTAGTGCTATCTGCCTCACCAAACACCAGACCTTCCATGAGAGAAGTAAACATGTGGATGTAAAGTTGCATTTCATTGGATATGAAGTGAAAAGGGGTTCTGAAAGTGATGAAAGTGTCCATAAAAGAGAATGCATGAGATATACTGACTAAGACTTTACCATGTTCCAAGCTCAAGCATTGCTTGAATTTGGTGGTCAGATTATTCAATCATGACCTAGGTGGAGAATTTGTAAGATATGTGGATGCATATTGAATAAGTCATAAACCGAGGACCAAGTTGAAAATGGGAATAAGTTTGAAAATTTGTTTCCAACGGCTACTGTAGGCATTTGCAACCGAAGGGTTTGCGAGCTTAGATTGAGCTCAATCTTGTTGGGCGATATGTGTGCTCTCTCAGTTCACATACATATACAGATTCAGTTAGTGATAAGAAAGAGAACAATAATCATTTCTATGTGAGGAGATTAATATTGTAGTTAAGAGCTCACAAGTTTAAGCGATTGTTTTCTTGAATGATTCTCGAGCGATTCTGACGAGCTTTTTTTTATTGTCATTGAGTGTTGAATAAATTGGTTGATAGCTTCTCTGTGGATGTAGGTCATACGACCGAACCACGGAACTATGTATTTTGCATTAATTCGTTTCTTTGATTTTATTTATTTTTTTCATCGATTACTAACATTTCTCGTGCTAAATTTACAGAACCAACAATAGGTGAGTGTGTGGGAATAGGTATATGTAAAGAACAATTTATTGGAGCTTGACGATAAACTTGCAAAAAACATATTTCATTACGTAAACCATGCACTGTTGATGAAACACAACATTCTCGAGTTATGGGCATGTATCATATGTCCGAGTTATATACTACAACAATCCAATCCTCCTTTCTTAAAAATAGCTATATCACTCAATATGAACTATAAAACCAATTATGTACGACATATTTCTAAACCACCATCATCATGCATGATCATGTGTCATAATATTTCACAGTCTAATGACTTAATTTAGTGTACAAATTATTTCACAACAAATACCTCAAATAAATACATACAACAATATAATACAAATACAAGCATATATTATTATTATTATTATTTTCACACATGTTGAAGATAAATTTGTGAGTCTAACCGAGGCACTGCATGAGCAATCAAGGGTTTAGCCAACGATAAGTCATGTTTAGACTCAGCCAAGTCAATAGTACTGGTATCAAGTGGTTGCTTCCAGCTAAAACCTTGAATAAGTCTAGCCAAAAGCATGGTTGTTGTGGTAGAACCAAGCTCAAGGGTGGGGCATCCTTGTCTTCCGGTACTAAATGACAAAATACGCAAATCGTGATCCACAAGCGAGACATTTGAGACTTCATCAACAATGTGTCGTTCTGGCTTGAACCGGAGAGGCTCATCCCAAATCCTAGGGTTCCGACCTAGGCCAGGGCGGCTAAGCACCACATGACTACCCTTTGGGATGAAATAGCCACCCATGACAATGTTTTTGCTTGAAATGTGAGGCAAAGTAAATGGTGATACCGGGTGGATTCTAAATGACTCTTTTAGACAAGCCTTCACGTAATTTAGTTTCGACAAATCTGATTCTTGAACGAGCCTGTTCTTACCTATAACTCGGTCCAACTCCTCACATGCTTTAGCAAGAATGTCGGGTTGATTGATCATCTCTGCCATAGTCCACTTAACTGCATTTGAAGGATTATCAATTGTTGCCAACATCATTTCCTATAAAATCAACATCATATTTGTAACGCCCCACTTTTTGAACCCTAATTTTTTGAACCCTAAAATTTTGCATTAAATGTTTTAATGCCGTGAAGTATGTGGATTAATTGACGAGTGAATTAATTGCTTGATTTCTGTGCGACCTAATTTTGTTTTGGAGTTGAGAGGTGGAATAGTCAATCTTGTCGAATTGATGACGTGGCCTTAATTAATCGATGCGGAATGAAATATAGCCACAATTTATATTTTTATTTTGGGGAGTGAGATTTTAATAGGATCATCAATAACTACCTTACCCATTTTATTAGAATTTTCGACCACTATGAATTTATGGAGAGGAATTCTATTTTCTTGGATTTAATTATTTGCTTGGGATAATTATCCAATTAAATCCAAAGCCAATTATTACCTCCATGGAAATTTCGACCCCTATGGTTTATTCATGGAGATTTTCGAAAATCTCCTAATTATGGAGAGGTGGAATTATTCATTATATTAATTGATCCCTTATTTATTTCTTTCTATGATTTAATTGGAATATCCTAGCAAATCTTACCTTACCTTAATTTATTCAAGATTTGGAAATTATTCCTTGTGGAAGGAATATTTCACACGCCTATTTCCATTTATTGTGGGAGGATTTTTATTGATTTTCTTGCTCCGTATTATTTTATTATGCTCCGTGAAAATACTAAATTAAATCAATGGCTAAATAAATAGCCATGATTTTCGAAATATTCTCCCTTATTCTCCCTCATCTTCCACGCCAATCATCCCCCAAATCTTCTTCAAATATCTTTTAATTAATCCTCCATATCTCATGAAATTAATTGGAGATTCTTTCCTAACTCTATAAAATATGAGAAACCCTACACCTAGAGATCAAAAATCGCGCTCCCACCCCCCCCCCCCTTGAAACTCACGCCACTTTTCTCTCCCACTCTCTCCCAATCTTCTCCAATTTTTCTCCATGAATTCTTCTTCCTTTGAAAAGAATTTAAGTTGAAGCCTCTAGAGTTGTTGAAGAATCAAGATCATGTTTTGTTTCTACCAATCGTTTCTATCAAGAAGAGGTATTTTGATCTATCTTTTCTCATCTAACCGATTAATCGGTATTCTTGAACCCTCATGCATATAGTGAGTGTAGGGATTTCAAATCTAAGGGATTTAATCGGTGGGAATTTGTGTTTGGATGTGTGATTTGCGTTTTGAATGAATTGTTTGATGATTTAATGAATCTATGATGAATGATATATGATGTTACGAAAACATGAGTATAAGGACTCTCTCGAGCATGTGTGTGTGTTAAAACCATGAAAAAGTTGATTTTGAATAAATAGGGATAAACCCTAATTCGAATTTTTAAAGGCATGAAAAGCTGTAAGTTCGGACAGTATGTTCCGACATGTATTTGACCGACCAAATGAACTCCGATTTGATCGATTGTTTTTCCTGAATAAACCTCATGATGTCTTCTGTATTGTGTACGAATTTCAACTCATTTGGACGAAATATGAATTTATGGTGAATTTTTAAAGTTGACTGCGCAATTCTGCCAGAAACATGTTTTCTCGACCAGTGGGTTACGTCTTTGATTTGACCGACTAAAAAGGGGTATTTTGACATGAAATTTAAACTGGAAGTTATTTTATGAGTCTACTGCTTTTTTTTAAAGTTTTAGCCCCAACGGAAGTCAGATGAATTTTAAATGATTTTTATAAAATGGTTGCGCAGTGCTGCCAGATTTCTACCTTTGCAAAATAACTATATCTTTATGTTTTGAATGGCATACATGAATTATATATGTGACGAGAGGATGTGATATGCAAAGATGTTATGCTATGATGTGATTTCCATTTGTTGTTGGGAAAAGGGAAAAATTAAGGACATGCATAATATTAAGTCCATGTTGGTGACTAATTGAGAATACCTTATCTAAAGGTGATAATTCATGCACTAAACGTGATATCAAAGGAAAAGCGATACTTGAAATCTAAACGGTCGAGGTGGGCTTCTTTTCTACCCTACACTATGTGTGGGCTTTCTTTTACTAAACTCTTTTACGTATGATTGTGGAGCTATAAGGGTGGTTTAAAGTATTTATCATGCCGTGATTTGTTTTAACGTGCCTATCTGATGTGGCTGTTGCCACTGTTATATAAATCGAATTCGGGTCCTCGTAGAGCCGCAAACTCTACTTGGATTAGTGTACACCTATGGTAGATCGTGTGCTAGCGTACGGGCTGGCCGGTCTAGTGACCTGGTTTGCGGCCGCATTCCTTGTCATGTATTGGCAGATATGGCTATTGTCTATGGGAAAATGACTGATCAGTCGAATTTTACAATGGGAAATGATTTGAGTGCCTCGGGCCTTTCTAAAGCTAAACCCCGATGGTTACTTACGTATGGCATGATAAACTATATCTTTATTAAAAATGTTTTCGGCATAAGTCCACTGAGTATTTTATAAGTACTCAGCCCTGCATATGTTTTCCTTATGTGCAGGTTGAGCGGCGACGAGCGGTTGGCGGTGTTGAGCAAATTAAACGAAATGATAATATTGTCTTGAAACTCCGAGTGTCGTCGTGTCTTCACACATGACTTCACTCTTTCTCTTGGTCGTTTTCCGCTACGATATTTCTTTTACTTATTAGCAATTGGGCTTGAACTTGAATTTGTTCCGTTATTGGATATTTTAAAGTCTTGCTGGATAATGTCAAACTCTTAATCTTTTTCATTAATATTAATGTCTGGCCCAACTCATTATTTAAACCCGAGCCCTCATCTTGTTTTATACTTAATTGCTCGTTTAATATGTTGGTCAAGCCTTATTGATGAAACCTTAGCCTATTTTCCTTGTTATATTTAAGTCTGTTTAAGTCGCGATCGCCCGCATTTATTATACCCTAGAATGGCGGTCGTGACAGTTTGGTATCAGAGCCTCAGTTCTTTCCGCTCTGGACCCAAGAGTCTTGTTGAGTCAAAGTCTATTCATGTGTAATTTGACTAAATGATAATCGTCGAAGGCTCAACACCACGACTCGTCTCCGCCCAACCACGAAGAATGAGGTAACAAGTATCTCAATTTATATTGATCCGAACCTGTGAAATGTTGGAAATTTCGATGGGAATATTACTCTTGTGAGAATGAAATTATTTCGATGGAAATCGAAGATAATATGACGTCTTCGAAAATGTTGTTTGAAGTGTGGGATGATGAAAATACATGTATATGAAATTGTTTAATACTACTATGCCAAAAAAATGATGAATATTGTTGTGCACACCCCGATGAGGAAAATCGGCAAATATGTGATTGGACTTGTATGAGTTTGGGTAGATGAAATTCTAAATGATTGAAATCACATGAATTGTGAAACGTAAAGTATGCGTGTGATTACTCGATTATACTATGAAACAACACCTATGGAAAATAAGTAAATACTATGGCTTTTGGAAAATGTTGTGAAGATATGAACCGTGAGACACTATGAGATTATACAATTGCTTTTGTTTAACAGTGAGGCATGATGGCTTTGAATGTGTTGGATATTGAAGTGTGATTGTGAACTTGTATTAATTGACGATGAGATTTGCTATTACGTCCACGAAACTGCAAATTTTTTACATGAAGAAAATACATGTTACTTCCATGAACGACAAAACTTTTATGCCTAGGCGGTTAAAATTTCATGACTATGAACTGTGAAATGCAAAGCATGATACGCGCGTAGTTGCGAATTGTGATTGTGATACAGATGAGCATGAACTGCATGATTTATGAAATGCGATTCCATGGATGATTGATTGACTAAGTGTTGCTATTCACACATATTAATGTACGATGTTTGTTATGCTATGGAATACCAAATGATTATACGAATAAATGTGTTGATTGTGAAATATATGCATGACGTTTATGTGGTGGAAATTCATGACCGGTGAAGTACGAGGTATCGTATAGAACCACTATTAAAGTGGAATGTGGAACTTTTGAACTTAGCTGCAAACGTAGGAGCCAGATGAAGCTTAAGTTAGGTAATGATCAGATAGACGTTGAAGTACGAGGCTTCAAGCTATGCTTGAAATTATAACTGTAAGTTGACAACTGCAATATCACTTTCCTGAGTGATAAAACCAACGAAAATATATATTTCAAACTTTGGTGTATCCTCATAATGGCGAGATCATACCTAAGATATAATAAAACTATGCAGTCTTGCATACCATGCCAAAATGGCGATGCGACACAAATACGATGACGTTTACCACACCTTAAGACCACGTGTGCAATGGCAATGCATTTCGAAAACTACGTGGCATGGCAAGAAGACTTTGGAGATGCGACCATAAAAAAAAATGTGTTATTAATTTCGACAATACGATGAACCTCAACTTGGAATCCACGATTTCATAGAACGATGTTACCACGTTCAGGCTCGCGAAAAATGTGCGAGGGAGTGCAACCCTCGTAGCTAGAATGAACGATATTTAAATCAACAGTACTTACTTGGATTCTAAATTCCTTTCGGGACGTTTTGAATAAACGTGAGCCCTTGTCTATTTAAACTCCTTGGTTGACTCCCAATTTGCAAGTAATGCCCATTATACTTTCTTCATCGAGTTATGACTCGCTTTCAGTCCTTGAAAATTTGTACTTGCCTTCGTAACCTTGGACATCTTGATTAATCGTCTTCTTTGATTCATCTTTCGTAAGGACAATATTTTGACCTTGTGAACTTCCGTCATTGAACTTCATTCCTAAGGTTGTTTGCAGTTATGACCTTCAGTATGATCACACCTCCAGACCTGTTTTCTTCAAATAATGGAATATTCTTATTGGAACTATTGGTTCACCTCTTTATTTTGTAACCATGTATGTGGCAAGTTCTTTCTTGCAGAAGTGAAATTCTTTTTAGCTCGGTTTCACTACATATATTGCTTCATACTCAATGATTTTTCTTTCTGCAACAGCAAGTTAAGACTATCTTGTTCTCTCCTTCCTTAATGGTTGATCTTGTTAAATTTCTGAAAAATTCCATTCACATTGAGTTGTCTTTAACAAACCCGCGAACCCATTGATGTGAGTTCATCTTTTTCCAATACCATGATGTTGTTGAACCATTATTTGTACTACTTCATGACATTTGTCTATGTTTCTAAATCCTGCCGCGACTGATTATTTTAGGCCTTGACCCGTTTGAACGATATCATTCATTGCTGTCCGGAATTTTTGCAAATTGTGATCTAGCAGTCGGCTATGGAATTTGAGAATTTTTGCAGTTTCATCCTGTTTCCATGACCTATCTCATGTTCTTTCGAGCTCTCATCAGAAGTAAATTCTCAAATCTCTATGGGTTTTATTTGATACCTCTAAACCATTTGATTCTCAGAATGGACGGGTTGAGTCCAATGGAACTCAATCATTGCATTGTTGTTCTTGTTTCCTTGATTAATTTTGGAGCCTTCCCGACTAAAAACATCCTCAGCAATATTGCAACAATTTGAAATCTGTTCATATCCAAGTAAGACTGTTGGGTCAAATTTTGAATCCTTGTTACTAGACAGTAGGGAAATGCAGTAGTCGACTCGGATATATGCAAGGAATAAGTTTCTATAGTCGGACAGGCACAAAAATGACACACCCACCAGAAGCATCGACATACCGACGAGATACATATATGAGTGAACGATCGATCGAACGATAAGCGAATAAAGAATATGAGAAGATGTATTTACGGTCACCATCGTGCGAGGAAATTGTAGAGGAAGTTGGGAATCAATGCTACCGCTGATCGAATTAGCTTACAACAACAGTTTCTAAAAAACAGTAAACATGGCGCCGTACGAAGCCTTGTATAGAAGAAAGTGTAGATCGCCGCTCTCTTGGGACGAAGTTGACGAACGAGGAGTACTTGGACCTGATGCAGTTAAAGAAATGATTAAAATTGTTCGACAAGTTCGTGAAAAGATCAAAGAAGCTCAGGACAGACAAAAGTCATACGCGGATGTCCAACGAACCGACTTGCATTTTCAAACCGGCAACAAAGCTTTCCTCAAATTATCCTCGTCAAGAGAGATAACGCGTTTTGGTGTAAAGGGAAAGTTGAAGCCACGATTTATCGGGTCTTATGAAATTCTAGAAGGAGTAGGACCCGTTGTGTACCGTTTGGCGCTACCCCCAAGCCTTGGAAACGTGCACAACGTCTTTCAAGTATCACAATTGCGAAAACACGTATTTGGCCTAAAGCATGTGATTCACTACGAAGAAGTCGCGTTGAACCCGGACTTGAGCTACGAGGAGAAACCCCAAATGACTTTAGACCGAAAGGTCCAGAACGTGACAAAATAAACCGGTTGCTTACGTAAAAGTACTTGGGAGAAACCACGGACACGAGGAAGCCACGTGGGAGCTTGAGGACAAGGTGATGGAACTGTACCCAGAACTCTTCCCTTGAGAGTACCAAATTTCGGGACGAAATTTCTTTTAAGAGTGGTAGGATGTAACGCCCCACTTTTTGAATCCTAATTTTTCGAACCCTAAAATTTTGCATTAAATGTTTTAATGCCGTCAAGTATGTGGATTAATTGACGAGTGAATTAATTGCTTGATTTCTATGCGACCTAATTTTGTTTTGGAGTTGAGAGGTGGAATAGTCAATCTTGTCGAATTGATGACGTGGCCTTAATTAATCGATGCGGAATGAAATATAGCCGCAATTTATATTTTTATTTTGGGGAGTGAGATTTTAATAGAATCATCAATAACTACCTTACCCATTTTATTGGAATTTTCGACCACTATGAATTTATGGAGAGGAATTCTATTTTCTTGGATTTAATTATTTGCTTGGGATAATTATCCAATTAAATCCAAAGCCAATTATTACCTCCATGGAAATTTCGTCCCCTATTGTTTATTCATGGAGATTTTCGAAAATCTCCTAATTATGGAGAGGTGGAATTATTCATTATATTAATTGATCCCTTATTTATTTCTTTCTATGATTTAATTGGAATATCCTAGCAAATCTTACCTTACCTTAATTTATTCAAGATTTGGAATTTATTCCTTGTGGAAGGAATATTTCACACGCCTATTTCCATTTATTGTGGGAGGATTTTTATTGATTTTCTTGCTTCGTATTATTTTATTATGCTCCGTGAAAATACTAAATTAAATCAATAGCTAAATAAATAGTCATGATTTTCGAAATATTCTCCCTTATTCTCCCTCATCTTCCACGCCAATCATCCCCCAAATCTTCTTCAAATATCTTTTAATTAATCCTCCATATCTCATGAAATTAATTGGAGATTCTTTCCTAACTCTATAAAATATGAGAAACCCTACACCTAGAGATCAAAAATCACGCTCCCCCCTTGAAACTCACGCCACTTTTCTCTCCCACTCTCTCCCAATCTTCTCCAATTTTTCTCCATGAATTCTTCTTCCATTGAAAAGAATTTAAGTTGAAGCCTCTAGAGTTGTTGAAGAATCAAGATCATGTTTTGTTTCTACCAATCGTTTCTATCAAGAAGAGGTATTTTGATCTATCTTTTCTCATCTAACCGATTAATCGGTATTCTTGAACCCTCATGCATATAGTGAGTGTAGGGATTTCAAATCTAAGGGATTTAATCGGTGGGAATTTTTAAATAGGGATAAACCCTAATTCGAATTTTTAAAGGCATGAAAAGCTGTAAGTTCGGACAGTAAGTTCCGACATGTATTTGACCGATCAAATGAACTCCGATTTGATCGATTCTTTTTCCTGAGTAAACCTCATGATGTCTTCTGTATTGTGTGCGAATTTTAACTCATTTGGACGAAAGATGAATTTATGGTGAATTTTTAAAGTTGACTGCGCAATTCTGCCAGAAACATGTTTTCTCGACCAGTGGGTTACGTCTTTGATTTGACCGACTAAAAAGGGGTATTTTGACATGAAATTTAAACTGGAAGTTATTTTATGAGTCTACTGCTTTTTTGTAAAGTTTTAGCCCCAACGGAAGTCGGATGAATTTTAAATGATTTTTATAAAATGGTTGTGCAGTGCTGCCAGATTTCTACCTTTGCAAAATAACTATATCTTTATGTTTTGAATGGCATACATGAATTATATATGTGACGAGAGGATGTGATATGCAAAGATGTTATGCTATGATGTGATTTCCATTTGTTGTTGGGAAAAGGGAAAAATTAAGGACATGCATAATATTAAGTCCATGTTGGTGACTAATTGAGAATACCTTATCTAAAGGTGATAATTCATGCGCTAAACGTGATATCAAAGGAAAAGCGATACTTGAAATCTAAACGGTCGAGGTGGGCTTCTTTTCTACCCTACACTATGTGTGGGCTTTCTTTTACTAAACTCTTTTACGTATGATTGTGGAGCTATAAAGGTGGTTTAAAGTATTTATCATGCCGTGATTTGTTTTAACGTGTCTATCTGATGTGGCTGTTGCCACTGTTATATAAATCGAATTCGGGTCCTCGTAGAGCCGCAAACTCTACTTGGATTAGTGTACACCTATGGTAGATCGTGTGCTAGCGTACGGGCTGGCCGGTCTAGTGACCTGGTTTGCGGCCGCATTCCTTGTCATGTATTGGCAGATATGGCTATTGTCTATGGGAAAATGACTGATCAGTCGAATTTTACAATGGGAAATGATTTGAGTGCCTCGGGCCTTTCTAAAGCTAAACCCCGATGGTTACTTACGTATGGCATGATAAACTAAATCTTTATTAAAAATGTTTTCGGCATAAGTCCACTGAGTATTTTATAAGTACTCAGCCCTGCATATGTGTTCCTTATGTGCAGGTTGAGCGGCGACGAGCGGTTGGCGGTATTGAGCAAATTAAACGAAATGATAATATTGTCTTGAAACTCCGAGTGTCGTCGTGTCTTCACACATGACTTCACTCTTTCTCTTGGTCGTTTTCCGCTGCGAAATTTTTTTACTTATTAGCAATTGGGCTTGAACTTGAATTTGTTCCGTTATTGGATATTTTAAAGTCTTGCTGGATAATGTCAAACTCTTAATCTTTTTCATTAATATTAATGTCTGGCCCAACTCATTATTTAAACCCGAGCCATCATCTTGTTTTATACTTAATTGCTCGTTTAATATGTTGGTCAAGCCTTATTGATGAAACCCTAGCCTATTTTCCTTGTTATATTTAAGTCTATTTAAGTCGCGATCGCCCGCATTTATTATACCCTAGAAGGGCGGTCGTGAAAATATTATTCCCATGATGAAGTCATAATAATATATTACAAGATTTTAATCAACAACTTTGGCCAAATAAATACTTACAAGAATGACTGCTTTTATCTCTCGAATTGACAATAGGGGCCTATTTTGTGAGTTCTTGAGGTTTATCAAAATACCAAGAATATCATTATCCTCGCTCTTAAGTCCTAGCTTCCACATTTCCATTCTCTTTTCGATTGCTTGATCGTGGTATTTTCTTACATTCTTGATGGCATCTGTGATCATCTTTTTATTTCCATCCAAATCAAAAACCTCCAACCACGGCAAAAAATCAGCAATAGAGAATCCGTAGAGACATGAAAGAATGGTGAACAATCCATCTACATGTTCTCTCTATTCAATTCCCGGGCCTCCGTCATCCATTCCCGACCCGAAAAACCTTTCGCTGAACACCATCTTCCTTATCACATTGCCACAGTAATGCATAGTTACATCTCTCACGTTCACAACTTCACTTTTATGTGGATTGATGCATTCATTATATACAAATCTCACGAGATGATCGGCTTCCTCTAATCGTTTTGCATGGAGCCGTCTGAACACATCATTTGTGAGCACCTCCGACACCAGCACCCTCCTCATTTTCGTCCACTGGTTACCGGAGGGAGAGAGGGAAGGTGAAAGGTATCCATTGCTGACGAGGCGGGCCGAAGAGACGTATGGCCGGGAGGCAATGACGCTGTCATGCTTCTTCAAGAACTCGATAGAGAGTTCCGGAGAAGAGACGGTGATGACGTTGACGCGGCCTAGCTTGATGCTGACAATCTCCGTGTTGAGTTGCTTCATGACATTGTGTATCCACTGGAATACGGGCTTCTTCCGAAGCATTTCCGGCAGGCTGCCGACGATCGGGTAGGAGGTGGTGCCCGGTGGAAGTGGCGGCACCGTCGAACTTTTGTTAATTGATTTGAGTATAAAAAATCTTAGTGAAACTAAACATAAAGCTGTTGCTATTAACGAGGGAAGTTCATTGCTAAATCTTGTTTCTACTTTCATGTTAGAGTTTACCATGTTTGAATCTATTATGAGCTAATGTGTATGTATGCTCTAAGATTGGGCTTGCAACTTTATAGAGGGAAGTGAGGAATTGGATGCAAATAGCCTTGAGAATAATTTAGACTTGTATTAGGTTTACGTATATTGGTTGAGGCATACGACGAGTAATGAGTTATTATTGAGTTCGGGGTGTGATATTGTAATGCTCTGTGTTGACATTGATATTTAAAATGTCAACAAAAATTTGTGTTGACATTGATATGCGATCGTATCGACATTTTTAATATACTGCATCGATGAGTTAACAATTTTAGAAAACGCGCCCCAAGTTTCTGAATATGAATGAAAATTTAAACTATTGTATTGGTGAGTATTTTTATTTAATTCGATACTCATAAATCATAATCCAATTGTGAAAAAATAGGACCGTACATTTATAGCTTCAATTTCAAGTACTTGAATTTGTTGGATGAAATTATAAAATTTAATACTCTTATTAAGCTTGTAAATATCGCAAACAATTTAGTAGTGCTGGTTGTGAACGCAATACGAAAATTATTATTTCTCTGTCATGTTTTTATTTCTCACTTTTTTTCGGCGTCAGGCCACAACTCACACAATAATAACGTCTTTCATACTACCTCCGTCCCCCAAATATTGTTCCACTTTGACCCGACACGGGTTTTAAGAAAATGTAATGGAAAGTGAGTTGAAAAAGTTAGTGGATTGTGGGTCCTACTTTAATGTTAGTAGAAATGAGTAAGTGAAATATGAGGTCCACTACCAAAAATGGTAAAAAGTGAAATGTGACAAACTTTATGGGACGGACGGAAATGGAAAAATGGGATAAACTTTCTAGGACGGAGGTAGTATTAATAAACATCATTACTTGTTTGTTTTTGTTGTAAAATTGAAATACGAGAAATAATAAAAAAATTAATTCATTAATAACAGGAAGAAAGTAATCCGTTGCTCATTGCTCGTTAAATGAATGGAAATTGACGAGGAAAAAACGAACGACGGAATCATTTATTCACATCCTTATTTATCAATCGTTATAATTGGTTTGTCCGAGACCAATAAGCATTTAATTGATTGCTTAGTTTTACAAAAGAAACCAACAGAGTGTGGCAAGATTCTATAGGAAAGTCTTCAAAAATAGTTCGAATTAAAAAATAGTTGCTATTTCATTTATTAATTCAATTTTTAAAAATTCCGGCGATGTTTTTCGACCCTCTCCAAATAGTTGCTCTAGAATTATGTTTCCTTTATTAATTGGAATTTTTAAATTTTGGGGAGTGTTTTTCGACCTATTCCTAATAGTCGCTATACAATTATATTGATACCTTATATAGGAAGCTAGAAGTTAGGCCATCGGTCTTCATTCTATAAATATTGTGGCTATATATCAAAATACCATAACAAACGAAACTAGATGTAATTATACCAAACATTTAGAGATATTTTCTGTTACCTAATCTAGTAACGGAGCCTTGATTCTCATTCTATATAAATTATTCTACCACAAAATACTTTAGTAAGAGCCATCATTCCTCACTACGTACCGAGAAGCGCTCCATTTTATCAAGCATTTAGAGCATAAACGACTGGGTCGAAAGAGAGCACAAGTTTGAGAACTTTCCAAGCAGGCCTATGCTCGGGTTTCTCCACAAATATCGAGAATGTACCAACCACAATATCATCTTTCAGTAGGGATGTCAATGCACCCTGAAACCTATAGATCGAATAGCCTGCTAAATTTATGCATTAAATTTTAGGATGTTACCCTCCGTTCAATAAAAATAGAGACTTTGTAGACAGCACGAGTTTTAATGCAAAATTCGTAAAGTATGAGAAATGTAGAAATAAAAGGTGATTAGAGTATTGTTATTGGAGACTGCGTCAGCCATAAAATGACTTTTTTATGGGATGGCCAAAAAAAAATGGCATGGAGTTCAAGAAATAGATGTTTAATGTATTAAATAGATAGATAAAAAAGTAAAAGCGAGAAAAAAATATAGAAAATAGAGTAGAAAGTGAATAAAGTAGAGAGGATAAAGTAAGAGAGGGTAAAGTAAGAGTGGGAAAAAGTGTTATATATAGATAGAACTCAACCAACTATGAGAGAACATCCTAAAATGGAAAAATGACTCAACTATGAGGGAACATAAGAAGTTGAGACGTGTTACTTTTTGGGTTGTCCCAACTAAATGACACATTTCATTTTGCAATAATTATCTGACTTCTCTCTCATACTTTGTCTTTTGTCCTCATCTCTTATACTTTATTATCTCTTCTATTTCTTAATTTATTATTTGTTTTACTTTACTATTTATAATTTAATTCACTAAACATAACTACTTGTATTCATGTGCCAAAATAAATGCCTCACTTAGGCTGGAATGGAGGGATTATTAGTTAAAAAACATTCAAAAAATGTAATACCCCAAATTTTTCTACCGTTTTAATTATTCTTCAGGACGTCGTTTGGGTACCTGAAAATTTTTCACCTTTGTCTTTTTATTGTCGTGAGAATAATTTTACGTTTGGACCTATTACAATTATTCTCTAACAAGTCCAATTATTTTTCTTGAGTAAGCCCACTTAGTTTTTGAGCCCAAGTCAATTTCATTATTTTTACAAATCAGTTACGGAAGGGAGATATGATAGTAGTATTTCAAGTGACAGATATATATGAAACTGCTGTAGATAGTCTTTCCACCAATAATTCCACCAATAATCAAGATCCATTGCGGCTGCTCATGACGGACAGCAGTTATGATGACGGAGAATTGCGCTGAGGCGGCGGCGGCGGCGGCGATCCCGGCAGTGGCAACAGGCTATCGGCAACAGCGGCCGTGACTCACGGTGGCGCTGCAATGTGAGAGAGAGAAGAGGAGCGGCGAGTGACAGAGACAGCGGGAGTTTGGGGATGATACGGCAGCGACGGAGGTTGGACAGGGTGCCATTTTTCGGGGCTGCCGAGCCGAGAAAAAAACGAGGAGCCCGGCAACCTTTGCGGCGTCGAGAAGCCTGAGAGAGAAAGAATGAGTAAAGCTGATCGGGGCATGATAGCAGCGGCGTCAAGGGAAAGAGAGAGAGGAGATGACGGAGTCGGAGACGGAGGGATAGAGAGAGAGAGAGAGAGAGAGAGAGGTCTTGTGAGAGTGAATTAGATGGAGAAAAATAGTTGTAGATCGATGCGAATTGCGTGAGACAAAAGGGGAATTGGAGCTCTCTGATTTTGGGAGTTCATTCATAACGTAAGGTGAGAAAAGTTGAAGAAGTTTTGGGCTTTATTATATTTAAATGTTGTGTGCAATGTGAATTAAATTATATATTTGGGCCTATTGTTTTTAGTAAACGAGATGGATTGGAATTTATCTAGTCTTTGGGCCAGAGTACATTAAATCAATGGGTGTCTTCATTGAATATTTGTCATGCCATGTTTTTCAAGAACGGAAAGGAATTCAAGTTCAGAAAATTTAAATTTACAAGGTGGGCTTTCTTTATAAATAAGGGCTATGCCCTAAGTATATTTTTATGCGAAAATGATGTTGTGAATATTTGTCATGCCATGTTTTTTTTATATATATGGAACCTATCTGATGTGACTTTTGCCATCAATGGATAATCAAATTCGGGTCTGATTAGGGAGTGAGTCCCTACTCAGGCTAGTGTACACCTATGGAGATCTTGCGCCATCTTTCGAGTTGGCTGGTCTAGTGACTTGGGATGTGGCCGCATTCCTTGTCATCGATGGATCAGATATGGTAGACATCTATGGGAAAATGGTTGATCAACCGAATTTTACAATGGCAGTGACTTTAGTGTCTTGGGCATTTTCAAATTTAAAACCCCGAGTTCACGCTTATCCCGTGGGCTAAGTCAGGCCTTGTACATATCATACAGTACATAATGCTTCCTATAATGTTGACATAAGGGATATCTTGCACTTCTAATCTTTCGGCCTCTTTCTTCGGGATCTGCTCGAGTGATAGCTTAAAATGTTGTCCCAATGGAATTGACACTCTTAGAATTCTTCAAAACTTCTGAATCAACATTGTCAAGTAATCAGTCTAAGTCAGCCACAATTCCCCTTTACTTCTATCTCTATGAATGTCCATTCCTAGTATCCTTCGGGCTTCCCCCAAATCCTTCATTTCAAAGTCCTTTTGGAGTTCTTGCTTTATAGTGCTAATTTCTGTAAGATTCTCAGCTCCCACCAACATATCATCAACATACAAGACCAAGTATGCCACTGCCTTTCCATGCCTTTATAGTGACTTGATGTAAACGCAACTATCATAGGCAGACTTGACAAAACCAACATTCATCAGATGTGCATCAAAAGTTTTATACCACTGGCGGCTACTTTGCTTCAACCCATACAAGCTTTACTTTAGCAAACAAACTTTACTTTCTTTCCCAGGAACTTGAAACCCGAGAGGCTGCTCCATGTATATGGTTTTTCCAAATCACCATGTAGAAAGGCTATCTTTACATCCAACTGATGCAACTCCCAATTTCTTTGGGTGATCACAGACAATAAGATCTTGATGGATGTGTGTTTCACCACAGGGGAGAAAACTTATAAGATCCTGGTGGATGTGTGTTTTACTACAGACTGCAAGTGTTGTGAGCAATCGCTCTCCATTGATGGTGGAGGCCCTTTACACAATGAACAAGGTAAATTTGGTTTTGATTTATGTTGCCTACAATGATTAATACACTGCATATCCTTTGACATTGTTATTTGCATATGCAAACTCCCCCTGGTGTTCAACTCCCGATCTAAGGATATCTCCAAACCTTCCCATAGGTGGTGGGGCTTCATTTTACTCATTCTCAGCCATCGATTCTGCTTCTGTCTCACTCAAACTTTCTGAACTTGAACTAAAAATAGGGTTCTCTCCGATTGGACTTTGGTAACCCGGATAGTTCTCTATCCCCAAGCCTCTCGGTACTCTTCTATGATATGTGAGCTGATTAAAAACCGGTGTACCCCTTGATCTAGTGTGCGTTCACAATGGTTTTTTTTATGATATAAAAATCTGCACAACAGAAAAGAAACCAAGCACAAATACAAAGGTGGAGTTCGGTTACCATGACTAATGCCATGAGACTATCCATCTATGATTAAGTTGTGAGATTATTTTACTTGGAAGGGAGAGGCTATGACTAATTATCATGAGACTATCCATCTAGGATTAAGTTGTAGGGGTCAATCTTATGAACCAAACATACATTTTTAATCATGAGATTTTATCTTGGCAATCGAAACCCCCCGTAGCATTCAATTTTGAAGGGGGCAGATCTATTGGATAGAAATATTGATAAGGCTAATTTCACGCATTGGTTATGGGGGTAAATTCAGTAATTTCCAGGGTCTAACACATGTTTTAAGCCAGGTGTGTAGAGAAATTCGCCAGGGCCAGGAAGTGGAGGAAAATAATTGCCGGGCGAAGGAATCAAGCAGTAAAGAGAGCAAAAGAACATTATTTACCAGACGGAGGAAATCCCCAGAAGGGGGAAAATTGGAGATTTCAAAGAAGAATCTAGAAAATCAACTCCCCGTCTATAAATAGAGGAGCACGCAGCAGAAAAATCATCATCACACCTTCTCACTTAGCTCACGCTTTCGCACACACACTTCTCTACGCACTGCACAGAAACAATTTACTGTTTTTTAGTTAAATTTTTATTTGAATTCCGACCGAGACTTTGCTGTTCAGAGCTCGGCTTTTCTTACTTTTGTTGAAACTTGATTCTGATGGTTATGGAAGTGTTATTTTTTGTTATCGTTGAGTTGATTCTGATGTTGGATGTTGATTTCTGATGTTTGGAGTTAATTTACTTGTTTTGGATGCTTTTCGCACCTGATCTGTTGGATTGGGGTTGAATTGTAGTTGATTGGAGTGAATCTTTTGAATCGGCGTTGATGGAGTTAGGTTAACTGTAGTTGGATTCAGATTGCTTGGATCTGGAGTGGATTGAGCTTCCGACCTGTGGATCTGGAGCAGATTGATTGAATTCTGCGTGGTTGTGGATGTTTAGCTTCCGATGTTTGCTTCGTCTAGTAGTTGTAGATCTGCTTATTTTCTGGCTAATCGTAAATTTCGACGTTCAAATCGTCATGCTCTGTTCTGATCTGGTTTAATGCTCTGTTTTCTGCATGTTTGTTTGGAATGTTGAAAGATATGAAGATCGTTGTTAGTTAGAGAGTCAGAGTTTCGTTGTTGCAATTTTTCCTTCGTACCTTTCTGTTTTGGGAAAATGGTCCCCACTGCATACTTTGTTGCTGTTTAGCTAGTTTAGGAAATCTGTTTGCCAGGCCGAGGAATTGTCATCGCTGTTTTCTTTGAGTTATTTGAGAAAGTTTAGTCCTACTGTATGCATGTGTATTTTCCGTTTCCTAGGTCTAGCTGTTAGGTAAATTTCGTTTCCCAGTCTAGTAGCTAATTTCTCAACCCCAAGTTCCGTGGCGGCAGCCAAACCCCTTCCAAAGTCTCCAAATGCATGCAAACACATCCATCTTCGTGGGATCGATCCCTACTTCCCTGTACTAGCCAATAGTATAGCGGGTTGAGGGTTTTGAAACAGGAAATTGTGTGTCTGACGACCTGGATTTTGAAGGATCTCTGAGTTCCTAGACCCTGTGATCTAGCGAATCCTCTGGACCCGATAAACTTGACATAACAAAGTACACACAGTCCTTGAATCCCGTAGTTTCAAATGGCGCTTGTCGGGGATGGATGGCGTTGTTTATGTTTGTGTTTAGAGGTTTTGGCGTATGTAGTTTCATTTTATATTGTCTGTTTTCTTTCCGGTTCAGTTTATGAGCAAGGGCTCAAGGTTCGGACACTGGAATTACACACCTAGTTGGAGAAGCGCCCAGTCTAGTTGGTAGTTCAAGGAAACAACATTCCCAGTTACTACCAGATCAGGGCTAACAATAGGAGATCCAGAACCGTTGAGTTCAGATAGTGACGAGGATCATAAATCATCAGTCAAAGAGGAGTTTGAGTCATATTCAGATACAGAGGAAGAAAAGATCGGTGACATGGCACACGTAGTCGATCCCGATCCTGAGATCGGTTCGCTCACTGCCCATCTAGATGGTGAGCCAGCCTAGGCTATTTTTACAAATCAGCGTCAGAGGTCCATCGACATCAAGACGAATGTGCTAGGCGTTCTACCAATGTTCTATTGGCGAAGGAACGAGTGTCCATATGAGTTCCTGAACGAGTTTAGCAAGCTGTGCAGTATTCAGAAAAGGCCCAACTATGCAACGGAAGAGGACTATCGCCTACGCGAAATACCATTCTCTTTGAAGGGAGAAGCCAACACATGGCTGTTAGGTTGCCACAGGATTCTATCCGTACTTGGGGAGATTTCACATTGGTCTTCTTAGACTATTTTTTCCCTTCGAACAAAATCAATGCCCTCAAGAAGGATATTCTGGAGTGTAAGCAGGATTATGATGAGTCCTTGAGTCACTATTGGTCACATTTTAAAAGGTTGCTCGATGCTTGTCCAAATCACAGGATGATAGAGGCTGAAACCTTTTATCTGTTCTACGAGGGAGCAAACCCTGAGTCAAAGGATCCGATGAATTCCTCGAGTGGGGGAAATTTTACAAAGAAGAAAGTAAGTGAAGCTAGAGAAACTTTGGGAAGGTTGATTGATGCAAAGAAGGCATATGATAACCCATGCAGCATTATGAGGAGAGGCTAAGCCAATGCGGTGATGGAACAGGGATGAGAGAGTGGAGGTCAGGATTGACAGGTTGGAAAAAACACTTCTGAATGCGATCGAGAAAAGCAACCCCCCTGCCTCACAAGAAAAAGAGAAAACTCCAGGCCCAGAAGAAACTCCACCCCAGCAGTACTATGGCCCTCGAGAGGGAGAATACCAGGCCCAGGTGAATTCGATGGGAAGCTGGAATCCAGATGGGAGTTGGAACTAAGGGAAACAGAAGGAGGCTCCATGGAGAACTCATCCAAACTTTAGATGGTCCGACAACGATCCAACCCAGCCACCTCCACAGCAGAATACCAATTATGCACACCCACCAGAGAGGCAGTCTAACTGGTCAGGGAGAAACCAGGAGGGGCAGAACAACTGGGGCAATCGGAATCAAGGAAACCACCTAGAGGCGTACTTATTTTGATTTTCACGGTTGTGAGATACAAAAATTGTTTTATGGTTGTTTGCGATTATGTATTAAGTATAGTATGTGATAAATAGTTTTTTTTCTTCTCATCCAAATTCTTAATAATGTCTGCGAACCTTAAAGAAATCAAACTCGAAGGCCAAAATTATGTAGACTGGAAATATTAAATGGATAAGATTCTCATTGCTGAAAACTTAAAGTTTGTACTCACTAATTCATGTCCTCCATTTCCTCGACAAAATTCTACAAAGAAAGTTTGAGAATGCATTTTATGCATGTACTCGATAAGTTCTTTGAGGAAGAAGGTCAAACTACTTTTCTTTTAAGTAGTGAGACAAGTCTTGGTTTATACCGATGATAAAGGAATATCCAATGAGGACGTTGTCCAGATTCTATTGGAACATCCAAAAGAGATAGAAAGTTTTGATGAATCTTCTGATTCAGTTACTCAAATAGTTTCTACACTCAGTTCATCGCCAAATGTAATAGGAAGTGATTATATGAAGGTTGTTACTGAAAAGTTGGAAACCTTTGGCATTTTATTCACTTTATTACTATTGGAGGAAGATAACATGATACTTGACGAATTCATTAAGGTTGTATCTTTCCTATGTCTTAGTTCAATCGAACAGAAGACTAGCAATGGAAAGAGGGAAGAGCTAAATTGTCATCAATGCCTGCTGAAAGCAAGAAAGCAAGAAAATTTGGTGAAAAAGGCAAAGAGAAGATGCATTGTAAGTCGGATTGACCTCTTATATAGAAGGACAATGGCTTAGATAACAATGCAACTTCTAAAGGAGAGATCTACATCCAGCTGGGCAGTTGTTGCACTTGGAGCTATTTATTTATGCTCACTTTATTGTTTTGTTTTGATGTATAAGACTTTGTTTCATTGGTACAATTTAGTTTGGAAAGAATTCAGTTTCAGTTTCTAAACTTGTTAATGATTAAATGATGTTCGATGTCATTTGATAATGCGTGCATTATTGAGAAATGTTGATCGAATATCTATCATAGTACCATAGAAAAACAAAGTATACATCATAGTATCTAAACAATATAATTGCAAAAAGATTGAGTTTAACACCACAGTTCAACTTCTTAAACAATGAATGATAAAGTATTTATGGTACTTAATCATAAGGCCAAGAAAGTACTTAGTAATTGTTCAAACTGATTTTGTCTAACTCAAGTGACTGTCGAGATTTTAACAGCTTACTTGTTAAATAGCTTGAAAGTCAGGTAAGTCTGGTTGATGCACAATAAGTTAGAATCTTTTGGTGGTTCAAGGAATTCAGAATATTTATAGAGGTGCGACATAGAAAGACTAGCAAGTCTTAATGGTTTATACCATAGGAGACGAGCAATGAGTTAAGATCAGTAGTGGGAGTTAAATCCTAGTTGACTACTCCAAGCATTCTTCTAAAGAATGGGATAGTCATATAAGAAGATATCGAAGTATCTCGAAGATAAGTTCGATAAGTGAACAGCTTTACTCAATAACACCTTATCATTGATGGGATATACGTTGGAAACAACGAGTTATACCTTAAAGAAACTACCATAACATCAGTACCTTCTACAACACACGAGTTGTGGACTAGAGGTAAGTTTAGTCCAGCACATCTCAAGGTGTGGAGTTATTCCAAGACATGTTTTGGAAAAGGTATCCAAGTAATTGGAGTTGTGTACTGAGGTATGTTTTAAGGTTGTCCCAAATGATTGGAAAGGTACATGTTTTATAATCTTCACGACAAGATATGTGTTTGTTTACACGACTACTAGATTCATTGACGAAGATTATGTGAAGAACTACAGGCCTAACAAGTATGATAATTCTCAAGAAAATGAGAATATCTATTTTCCATCTTAACCAAGAAATCATACCATTAGAAACTTATGTCGTAGTGGGAGGGTTCTTTGCGAACATAATAAGTTCATGGGTCTAAAAGAGTCTTAAGACTCAGTCTTAGATCAACTTGAACATAATCCCTGTAACTACAAGGAAGCAATGACTTATTCAGATAATCATTCTTGATAAGATGATAGATTCTGAATAACAATCTTAAATAGACAAGAATGTTTGCAAGACTTGCGATACCACCCATAGACTATTTCAGTCAGTGGGAGCTAGTGGACCTGCAAGTGTAAGCATGGATCTCAAAAGGCTAGAATAATGGCAAAGGGTTATACCCAGAGAGAATTATATTCTCGCCTGCCATTTTTGCCTAAGTCGATCTGTATATTGTCTATTGTAGCCTACATAAATTAGGAATTTATGTACTATGATTGTCAAGACAGTTTTCTTTAAGTAGAAGTCTTGAGGAGATCATCTGCATGGAACATCTTAATGGTTATGTAATACATGTCAAGAAAGTTGAAAGTGCACTATATTTGGTATTCTTGGTACTCTACGAAGATGACATCTATAAAAGTTGATAAACAACTAAGAGGGTTATCTAGCGTAGGAAACTGGTCGTCTACCCAGTTTAAGGATGATGGATTTAAGATAATTTAGTTACATTCTAAGCATCTGTGTCATTAGATTGCTAGAAAAAGAATGTATATTTTCTTAAAGAATCCTACATCTACACAATACTTAGACACTTTAGCATTGAAAATTCCAAGAAAAGGTTTTTCTTTTTTTAGACGGAATTATTTTATCTCTAGTCAAGTGTTTTTCGACATTGAATGAGATCAAGAAGAATGAGACAAGTTCGATAATTGGAAGTCTCATATATGCTATGATGTGTATTAAGTTAGATATTAGCTTTGCCGTTGGCATAGAAGCATGATATCATTTTAACATTGACCAAGGACGTTGGATTGGGTAAAGAATATACTATAGTACTTGAAGAAGACTAAACGGTATGCTCTAGTTTACCAGACATCCATGCTATGTCCTTTAGGTTACATCGACTCAATTTTATAGTTGATTGATGGTCGAGTTATCCTCTGACTATGTGTTAACGTTAGGAGTTGAAAACTGAGTCATGAAGGAGTGTGATTACATCACAGACTCTATCATGAAAATTACAAGTGTGGTTTCATAATAAACTACTAAGGTAGTTGTTAATCTCAGTAACTTCCTAATAGCTTTGACCGTGATTCCGAGTATGTGTATGAGTATTATATTTTGTTATAATTACTCTAGTCATATGTCTAACTCAAGGGAAACACGAGCTGATGAAGCTTAAGCAATCACATAGAGATGAAGTATGAAATTAATTAAGGATTAAGTGCGTAGCAAGACGTTATGGTTTCCAAGATATCATCAGAGAACAACCTGGCAGAACTTTTCACAAAATGCCTATATGGCAACATGTTTTACACATGAGGTGAAAAGTAACACAATATTAGACTTATTATTTATTTAGTTTGACTAAAGTTTAAATTTTGTCTCGCATATTTATTTAAAAAGATATTTTGATCCACTGTTTAAAGATTTTGTCCATTAGGTCGAGTACTTGTATTTTAAAGTCTAAAATTAGGCTTGTATATTAAAAAAACATATTTTGTCCTATACATTAATAATTAGTAGAGTACTTGTATTTTAAAGTCCAAAATTAGGCTCGTATATTAAAAAAACATATTTTGTCCTATACATTAATAGATTTTGTCAATTAGGTAGAGTACTTTTATTTTAAAGTCTAAAATTAGGCTCGTTTATTAAAAAACATATTTTATCCTATACATTAATAATTAGTAGAGTACTTGTATTTTAAAGTCCAAAATTAGGCTCGTATATTAAAAAAAACATATTTTGTCCTATACAATAATAATCAATTAAGTGTCTTCGCTTCTGGTCCTAACCTATATATTTCAATTCATATTTAACATGTTAATCAAGTCAATCCATATTTAACTCATTCATCAAGTCAAAATGAGATTAATTAACCATTAGTTATTTACAAAATTAGTATTTTAATATGGCCAAGACATATAACCATATCTAGGAATGAACGGCGATTGGGGTCGAGGGGGGCCGACCGACCCCACCGCCGGCCCATGAATACCGCCAGAATCAAGCTTACGTCGTTGTGCTTCAAGTCTTCGACCCAATGATGTAGAAGGAATAGCAGATATGCAACGGCTAATGAAAAGGAGAGTGTTAATCAAGGATCAATTGAGAATTTATACTATATTTATTGGAGGCTATGAAGAAACTACACGTTTTGGCTTAATAAAGTGTTTATTTAGGCGCTATAAAGTTATTTATGAAGGTATTAAGACACTAAATGTTCTACTGTATTTTTTTTTCATAGTCATAACATAATTACATCACTTTATCTGTGTTCATGGATTAATGTGAAAATCACATTTTATGTGAGAATCGAGAATAATATTTTGAATGTATAAACTTGGATAATTCACGGTAAAAATTAACCGTATGAAAATAATATATTTATTCGTGACTAGTGGGATTTTAAAGCATATCTTTCACTCGGATATATGCAAGGAATAAGTTTCTATACTCGGATATAGGGATCGAGTATTCCACCTATACTTAGATAATTTCGTCTTGATCTTCGACGTATGTGATCTTCTCTTCCTTGATTAGAGGCACAACCATCTCCAGGAACTTGGGGTAGAGATGGTAGTGGTCGCTAGTGAAAAATCCTTCCATACGGACCCGTTTTACTAATGCGTTAATCAAGTTGTGGATGCCTTCGGGCTGCTCAAGGCTGTTGTATTGGGAGATCATCCCACAAAGCGCAACATGGCCGTTGAGTCTCATGTTGTTTAGCACCGCTTCGAGCATCTTCCCTCCCACGTTGTCAAAGTAGATGTCGATGCCATCGGGGAAGTACCTAATTAACAACAACACAAATTTGTTAGTATTATCTATATAACGATAAATTGCCGGAAAAACTATAAAATTTGGTCAAATTCTTTCAAAAAACTAACCCAAAAAATTATATATTTGGATTTGCTATCCACAGTCGTGGGATGATTGTGAACTGATCCATACTTGGTGGTTTTTTGCTAGTTTTTATGAAATTTGTGTTGAATACAAAAGGATTCTTTTGTTATATAAGAACATAAATATGTGTATTGTGTGTTAAATTACTAACTATTCTTCAATGTTAAATAAGTATACACATTTTTATAGCAATGATAGAACCTCTTCAACGCTGCATTATAGTCTTGCTCTTCTTTGTAGTTGAATGCTTCGTCAAACCTGAATTTGTTCTTCAAGAGATCGACCTTCATCAATGCAAAACCCCACTTGTTCATCAAATGTGAAACATAAACTTGCCACAGAAGAAAAATATCACATAAATCGACAACCAATCTAGCCAACAATCTAATAAGTTTTCGATAAGCCATTAGATTCTGACCTTTTCTTTGCTCCCCGCACTCCCAACAACGTAACACCCTGCGATCTTTGCAAACTGACCAACGAGCTGACCAACAGCTCCGGATGCAGCAGAGACATACACAGTTTCCCCCTTTTTGGGAGAGCAAAATTTGAAAAAACCAACATAAGCTGTCATGCCAGGCATGCCTAAAATGATAACGCGAAACACGTTGATTTTCAGTCTCAAGTTAGTACATCTCCTACTGTTGTTTTTCAGAAACTATCAAGATAAACGCTACAAATCCAGCATTTCCCAATCTATTAATTCAAGCATATATAGTTCATCAACAACTCGTTTTCGTTAACAGTTTAACTGCATACATAATTCTGCAGAATCACAAACAACTAGTTCTAGATCAGACAAATAGCACTAGGAAGCAGGAATCAAGCGTGAAATTTGAAGTCGATAATCACAAGGGGCTCAAGAAACTCACCAAGAATCCCTATATAATAAGAGAGGGGCAAATCTTTATCTTGAACCTTAAACAATTGGTCTGGATCTTTAATAAGGCTATACTCCTCCCAGCCAGTAAACCCCCAAACTAGCTCGCCCGTCTTGAAATTTGGATGAGACGAATCCAGTACTTTCGACACTCCAAATCCATAAATAGGCTGTCACCAGAAAAAGGTCAACAAACACAAAAAAGATGCAACCAACATTGCATCAATGGAAAGATAACATTTTTTATTTCCTTCCCCAAAATCTCAAACTATTCATCAAACAAGACCTCTGCAGAAACATCAAAAAGACATAACAAACATTTTATCAATAGAAAGATACAGTTTATATTTTTCTCCCCGAAATCTCAAACTATTCATCAAACGAAAAAAAGACTACTGTTATATTCCAATGAGATCATCTACACAATATTGTATTATAAGTCTATTTTTTTAATAAAATAAAAAATTAAGGGCCCGAATTTAAATCAAGACATGTATAACAAATTCTATTCCAACCAGAAGAAAAATTAATTTCAACAAGAAAAATTTCACTTAAAAAAACTATACTTACAGAATCCAGCGTGAAAGAAGGTAATTCGAGCTCCTGATTCTTCATGAGGGCAAGAATAAAAGGATCGATGGATAAGTAGAGATTCTTCACCAAAACGGCGCCGTCGCAACCGCTGGGAATTTTGAGCTGAATTTTGGAAGTTCTCAGCGACATATCGGATTCTTTCAAAGATGTTTTGACATAGTTGCTGAGTATCACTTGCTTGTTGCTAATTTCCTCACCCATTTTGCCGTTGATTCTGGTGGAATTCTGGTGTTCAGCTTCATTGTTTTATATCTGAAAATCCCTAGAAAAGCTCTTGGCTAATGGAGTAGAAGTTTTGGGTTGTGTGTAGTAGCGGGGCCTCTGCTAGGTGAGAATCATAGGGAGCTCTAATTTTCTATGGAGGGACTTCTTTTTTTTTATATTATTTTAGATCCGTGAACTTTAAAAATATAACTTGAGGTCCGTCAATCGTGAGTTAATATCAATCGAAGTACTTTTTTACTATTTTCAAGTTTTTTGGATGAAAATACCCTCAATCATATTTTTAATTAACTTATCACATACTCATATGGTTTTTGTAAATGATAATAAATAGCTAAAGTGGACATATGATAAAGTAAGAGAGAGAATAACGTAGAAGAGAGTCTTATCTACATTATTCTCTATCTTATTTATTCATTAATTATTTATTACTCCCTCCGTCCATGAAACGTTTTCCAGTTTTTCCATTTTGGTCCGTCCGTGAAATGTTGTCCACTTTGCTATTATTTTACTTTTTTGGTAAATGGTTCTCATATTCCACTAACTCATTACACTCACATTCTTTTATAAATTCAATATATAAATATGGGACCTACATTCCACTAACTTATTTCACTCACTTTTCTTTACATTTCTCAAAACACGTGCCGAATCAAACATGGACAACATTTTGCGGAAGGAGGAAGTATCATTTGTTCAAAATGAGTGCAGAAAATGAAATGTGACAAAATTTCAGGGACGGAGGGAGTAGTAAAAATATGTATAAAAAAATATGGGTAGGTGATAAGTTTATTAAAAATATGTACCCGGTATTGAGGGTATTTTCATTAAAAAAACTTGAAAATAGTAAAAAAATATTTCGATTGATATTAACTCATAGTTGACAGACTTCAAATGATATTTTTAAAGTTCACGGATCTAAAATGATACATTGACAAAGTTCGTGGACTAAAAAAAAAATTCCTTCTACTCTATAATAGGCGGGGGTATTTTCTTCAGCAACCATTTAATTAAAAAACAAATATTAACACCTAAAGCCCCTAACCAGTCGCAATTCTCCAACACTGAACACTTGAAAAAAGATCCAATTACGTGGGCCCACCAGGCCATATAAGGGAAACTGAACGAGTCTCAGTTTGTATTTTATTTTATGACTTTAGGTTATGACTGGCAAAATTTATTGTATTTATAGGTCATTAGGTATTAAGTTCACTACATTTGACTAATTCACGCACAACATTTGTAAAGTTGTTTTCAATACTTTCAATTTTTCGTAAAAATGCAACACAATATTAGACTTATTATTTATTTAGTTTGACTAAAGTTTAAATTTTGTCTCGCATATTTATTTAAAAAGATATTTTGATCCAGTGTTTAAAGATTTTGTCAATTAGGTAGAGTACTTGTATTTTAAAGTCTAAAATTAGGCTTGTATATTAAAAAAACATATTTTGTCCTATACATTAATAAATTTTGTCAATTAGATAGAGTACTTGTATTTTAAAGTCTAAAATTAGGCTCCAATATTAAAAAAACATTTTTATCCTATACATTAATAATTAGTAGGCTCGTATATTAAAAAAACATATTTTGTCCTATACATTAATAGATTTTGTCAATTAGGTAGAGTAATTTTATTTTAAAGTCTAAAATTAGGCTCTTATATTAAAAAAACATTTTTATCATATACATTAATAATTAGTAGAGTACTTGTAGTTTAAAGTCCAAAATTAGGCTCGTATATTAAAAAAACATATTTTGTCCTATATATTAATAGATTTTGTCAATTAGGTAGAGTACTTTTATTTTAAAGTCTAAAATTAGGCTCGTATATTAAAAAACATATTTTATCTTATACATTAATAATTAGTAGAGTACTTGTATTTTAAAGTCCAAAATTAGGCTCGTATATTAAAAAAACATATTTTGTCCTATACAATAATATTCAATTAAGTGTCCTCGCTTCTGGTCCTAACCTATATAGTTCAATTCATATTTAACATGTTAATCAAGTCAATCCATATTTAACTCATTCATAAAGTCAAAATGAGATTAATTAACCATTAATTATTAACAAAATTAGTATTTTAATATGGCCAAGACATATAACCAGATCTAGGAATGAACGGCGATTGGGGTCGAGGGATTATTAACATAAATTATTAACAAAATTAGTGTTAGGAAAATTAGTTGGGTAGGTGGAGGAATGTGAAGTTAGGTCGGATTAGTTTGGTTGTGCTTCAAGTCTTCGACCCAAAGATGTAGAAAGAATAGCAGATATGCAACGGCTAATGAAAAGGAGAGTGTTAATCAAGGATCAATTGAGAATTTATACTATATTTATTGGAGGCTATGAAGAAACTACACGTTATGGCTTAATAAAGTGTTAATTTAGGCGCTATAAAGTTATTTATGAAGGTATTAAGACACTAAATGTTCTAGTGTATTTTTTTTCGTAGTCATAACATAATTACATCACTTTATCTGTGTTCATGGATTAATGTGAAAATCACATTTTATGTGAGAATCGAGAATAATATTTTGAATGTATAAACTTAGATAATTCACGGTAAAAATTAACCGTATGAAAATAATATATTTATTCGTGACTAGTGGGATTTTAATTCATATCTTTCACTTAATTTAATATATAAAAACGGCAAACTATAAACAAAGTTCAAGAAACAAAAGAAAAATATAAGTAGGGTTGAATTTATAATACATTACATTTATTAAAAATCCCTTCTATGGATGTGCCTCTTTCCTATTACACTGGAATTCTTGGTAAATTTGTTTGTCAAATTAGCCGCTGTATGTATCGTGTCAGTGCATATTATTGTAGGATAATTTGCCTATAAATTTATAAATTTTCATCAAAACATAGTTTTTGCATACAGACTTTACAATTCATATGTAAATTATCAAACTATTATTTTGTTCTATTTTGCAACCAAACTATTAAATTCACATGTAAACGATCAAACTATTAATTTGTTCTGATTTTGCAACCAAATTACTGATTCGATTTGATTTTGCATTTTAACTATTAAATGTGACATCAACCAAAATAATGTTAAATTTTATAGTTAAATAATTCATTGGTTGAATTATGGTTATAGAATTATATCAAACCATTTTAAACTCAAAATCTTAATCGAAAGCAAAATCAGAATAAATCAATTGTGAAATACGTGTTTTAAAATGTTAACAATAATAACACATAACCACATCATACACGCATCGCTAACAAAAGTATTAGACTTAAGTAATAATCTTTAAATGAAATTTTCTGCGTCTATCACTGCATTTTTTGACGATCATTTTGTGAAGGTATGGCCGGTATCACTGCATATGTTGGATTTTACGAGATTTGCTCTCTAAAAAAGGGTGAACTCGTCTTTATATCGGCTGCATTAGGAGTTGTAAGTTAGCTTGTTGGCCAATTTGCTAAGCTATTTAGGTGTTATGTCGTTGGAAGCGCAGGATCACAACATAATGTCTTTTAATTACTCTTTTAAATTAATTTATAAAAATCCATTCACCAACTTCTTTTTTCAATTTGAATTTGCATAATTTGTTGGTGATTAAATGAATATGGAACATAATAGTAATAATTAACATAAATAACCATATAGTCAAAAGTCAACTCTAATTCAAGGTTTAAAATATTCAATAAGCATTATCTTTAATAAAAAATATTAATAAAAATAACCTCAGCAATTATCTTCATACTGAAGCAGCTATTTTCTTTTTGGGGCTGTAATTACTTTATATTTTTTAGAGTTAATTTATTTATATATATTACTTTGTTCAAGGTTGACCTTTTGAAGAACATATTGGGGTTTGATGATGCATTCAACTACAATGAAGAATCGTACCTGAATGAAGCCATAAAGAGGTATATATATAAAGTGACAAAATTAATTAATTTCTTTTACATATATAATTAACTGATCTGATCATATAGATTATGGGCCAACAAGATATTGGGTCGGGTCGGGCCGGTCCAATCCAAAGATATATATATACATATAGCCCATATGGCCCTGGCTAGCCACAAAAATAAACAAAATATAGCCCTCGGCCGTAGAAATATAAAAATCATCTTTATTAGTTTTGAAACATCACTTGAAAAGACTAGTTGAAGACATAATTGATTTATGTTTCATAGGTGAAATAATTATGCGACAAATTCAACCATCACACTAATAAAAATATGAAACATCTATGTTACTAATAATTCCGCTGGTGGATAACTTCGACCTAAGGTCGATCAGGATGGTTATGCTAGGGGCGGCGCCGCTGGGGAAAGAGCTGGAAGCGGCTCTGCTCAGCCGCGTGTCGCATGCGGTTTTTGGACAGGTGAAAAGTGAAAAATAACTGATATACCTAACTTCATTTTTCATGTCCTTCAAATGATCATTTAATACCAGAAACACTAAATTCAATTTAATTACTCCCTATATTTGTGTTGAGATTATAAGAATTATACTACTAATTGATTTACTTTGTTTTACTCTAAATTCAGTGTTAGGAAAATTAGTTGGGTAGGTGGAGGAATGTTAAGTTAGGTCGAATTAATTTGTCATTACTCCTCATTGATGTGATGCATATATATCTAATCGATTCGAATCTTTATCATGGTACCACTTGCATCTAATACTTTGACAATTTTGGATTATAATATAACTAAATATTACTTACGAAAAAATATAGTATGGACAAATAGGCTAGGAAATTTATTTTTATTATTCAGCCCATGAATTTATTATTTTTTTCCAATAACATGAATTCCCTGTGGTCTATCTAACCCACCTATAATAATGGACAAACGGCCTAGGAAGTTTATGTTTATTAGTCGGCCCATGAATTTATTATTTTTGTCTAATATCTTTGAATTCCTCGTGGTCTATCTAACCCACCTAGAATAAAAAAGGATATAAATTATATATGCAAATAGTTATATATGCAATACATCAATAGGGAGTAATGACAAGTTAATCCGACTTAACTTCACATTCCTCCACCTACCCAACCAATTTTCCTAACACTGAATTTAGAGTAAAATAAAGTTAATCAATTAGTAGTATAATTCTTATAATCTCTACACAAATATAGGGACTAATTAAATTGAATTTAGTGTTTCCGGTATTAAGTGATCATTTAAAGGACATGAAAAATGAAGTAAGGAATATAAGTTATTTTTCACTTTTCACCTGTCCAAAACCGTCTGCGACTTCCATCTCGTTCCCTAGCAGCACCGCCCCTGACAGAACCATCCTAATCAGGTCGAAGTTATCCACCAACGGAATTATTATTGACATAGATGTTTCACATTTTTATTAGTGTGATGGTAGAACGTGTCGCAGAATTATTTCACCTACTGACATAGATCAATTGTTGTAACACCCCATATTTTGTATTTACATTTACATATATATATATATTTAGGGAGATGATCAAAATAAGTATGTGTTTAAATCCAGAAATGCAGCCCAAATCTTAGCCCTGCGATTAGATGATCTAATGGTCAATAATTAACCAAAAACACGGAAGGTCATAATTAAGCATTTTTAGGTCATATTATAAGATTTGAGTTTAATGTCATGTTAAGATCATTTTAGGTCATACTTGGTTAGTATGACCTAAAAATACACTAACCATGACCTAAAAATGCCCTACGCATGATATTATTCTGCGTTTCTGTATTTAAATATGGTTTTGCATAGATCAAAACCCTATATATATATATATTATAGGGATGTATTCATATCCTAATGCTAAGTATAAGTGAAACACAAAACACATGCAATCCATTGGTTTTGTGATCTAACGGTTAGATTAATGCCACGTGTCATCTAATAATGTAGATTTTTAGCCTAATAATGTACCTCGGCTAATAATGTAGCATTTAAAAATGTACAGTTTTAGTCTAATAATGTAAATTTCTAGTCTAATATACCTCGGCTAATAATGTAGATTTTTAATATGATAATATAACTAATCACAATCATCCAATCTAATGATCCAAGGGTTGTGATTTGTGTTGTGTTTTGCACTAAGATGCTGTAAGGACCCTAGCACACCCCATTATATATATGTATATATATATATATAGATTGCAGTAATTACTCCTATTTAAATCCTCCAATAAAAAAAATCACCAAATATTCTATTACCATTCACAGTTTTATTTTCGTCACCTTAATACTAATTTAAAAATATTAATAATCACAGATAAATTTCAAGATCAATTAAATGCATTCTATATACTACGCATTTTATCTATCCATTCAATGTGTGTTTCATGTCTTTTATTCCCTTAATCAAATTCTAAGTTACTATTTCCACTAGTTACTTTATACTCCGTAATTACTAATCTTACTTAGTAAATCCTAAAATTTAGTTTAACATCCATAGTCATTCTAAATCATATTTCTTTTACCAAATCTTATAAATAAAACTCATTAACCTTATCAACTAAATTTCTTTAATCTCAATTATTTGCAATCGTTAGAATATGCTTCAATCATCAATTCTAGTCTCATTTCTATGGTTAATCCACTTACATAATCACACTTAGTTATTAGTCATTACCATATTCAATTCCTTACTCAAAAAACATCTTTCACTTCAATATTCCAATCAATTTTCCAAAATATATCAAATGACCATTATAAATTCTACTAAATTTATTTTAGTCACTAAATAGATATATTATTCATTTTCAACAACAATTTGACCAATTAAGATTCATGGATTAAAGCACTAAGATAGTCAGTTCATACCCAAAATCATACATAGGTTCAACTCAATTTAGTTCAATGGAAAAACTTATGTTTCCGACGTCTACGGACAAGGATTGATAGATAAACTCAAAACGTAACACACACCTTATTTGACAACCAACGAGGTCAGAAATGTTTTACCTCATAACCTATAATAAGTTTCAAATAAAAGAAAAATAGGATAAAAGAGAGCCCTACCTTGATAACCATACGTTGGTTCGACTGGTTCAAAGCGTCAACAAAAATTAAATGAAATTTTCATAGATTGCAACTTCTTCTTCCTCCTTTGATTACTAATCGGTTGATTCTCCAAAGTGGAGTGAATAGTAGGCTAGTAGCTATATTTGATTTTATAGCAAGAGCCACATTATTTAATTAATTATGAATAGTAAATGACAAATGACACTATTTTGATCATTCATATTCTTTCTAAATGATTCCATGTATAATTGTCTTCATTGTAGTAAAAAAAAATTACAAACCTAAAAAAATCGTGCCTCTCGAAGAGTTTTGGAGATAAAAATATACATAGCATCTTTTATGCAAAATGACCATTTCTCCCTTCTATTGTATATGCTATATAATTTCCGATTTAATTCTATTTTCTTGCTCAATCTTAGTGACGTGATACTTGTGTAACCCCAATTCTATATAAAATAACATTCAGTGTTGTGCACAGATTATAAAAATTTCAGCCTAAATTGACAAATTTGTGTAGAAAGGAATTTTCCGACTAAACCCTGATTTGGGGTGTTACAATTATGTCTTGAACTAGTCTTTTCAGCACAACTTTTTCGAAGCGGACTGCTATTTGTTCAACAATCGTTGGCCGCCAGCGGTCCGCTGGGCTGGTCTAATGCTCTAGATTTTCATCTTCGAGTTTTAGCTATCTTTTTAGGCTCAAATTTGCACATTTTTCACAAAACACGTCAAAATACCAAAATAGATAAAATATGTAATTATTGGACATGTAATGCAACATTGATACTCAAAATGGACCAAATAAAGGCCCTAAAATAGTGCAAAAACCGAGGATATCAAAGAGTATGACTCCCATTTCGTTAATATTTTCAATTCACTTTCTATTAACATTTTTAAAAATTCGTGGTGGATAAAGTGTGACTTTTAATAGCTAACGTAGGGAGTAGGTGGCAGCTTTTTCAAGATTTCATAGTTATGAGTTGATAAAATATGTAGATTCATATTGATTGTTGTTATTAAAAGCATGGAAAAAGAGAAAATGAAATACAGAGATATATAGTAGGAGGATAGAAATTTATTTTAGCAAACATGAAAGTAAAACACGCAGTCCCAAGTTAATAGTAGATCAATTGTCGTTGTTGCGGCTATAGTTGATCAATTGTCATTGTTGCGGACCAAATACTTAGCACAGAGCAGCATGAGGCCAATGTATGGTTTAATGGAAGCGATTTCAACATTAGCTGCAGCTTCTTCTTTGAGCTCGTACTCGATCGTAGATCGAGTTATACACTGCTTCTCGTTTCCCTCCACCTCCATCACATTGAATCTCATACGATACAGCGTGAACCCTAGATCCAGAAATCCACCTTCCACAACCTCTGCCTCCTTCACACGCTTCTCGTTATCCACCACCACGAATTTCTCCTTGAACGACTTCATCCCCCCTCCCATCCCTGCTCAATTAATCAATTAATTAATAATTACATAAATCTAGCGGAAGTTGATTGAACTGAATGTGGGTGGTACCTGGACGGAAAACGACCTCGAGAATGGTTCCGGCGCCGCCGTCCCCTTGGATGACGTCGACCCGGCTGATAAAGTCGGAGTTGGCTTTCTCCGCCACTTTGGGGAGCTGTAGAGTACCGTAGAGCTTCCACGCTTCGGATGCCGGTACATCAACCGTCATCTCAGCGGACATTGTTCTGTACATCTTCGATTTCCGGTTGCGGCAGATGTGATGTCTATGCACTACAAAGAGGAGTTGAGATTGAGAGGGTTATTATTTATAAAATAAGGGTGTGGTTGAATTGGTAAATAGGGGCATTCATAGAGCATTTGATGACCCAATATAGTGTTTGATTTGTTGGTTAAATTTTCTGTGTGACTCGTTTAATGGGAAATGACCCGTTGAATTATGGCTGAAAATGACTGTTTCATTATCATGAAAAATTCAGTGATAATAATATGTGCAACACTATTTCAATCTTAAATTACATAGAATTTACTAATATAGCCTCGGCCGTAGAAATATAAAAATCATCTTTATTAGTTTTGAAACATCACTTGAAAAGACTAGTTGAAGACATAATTGATTTATGTTTCATAGGTGAAATAATTCTGCGACAAATTCAACCATCACACTAATAAAAATATGAAACATCTATGTTACTAATAATTCCGCTGGTGGATAACTTCGACCTAAGGTCGATCAGGATGGTTATGCTAGGGGCGGCGCCGCTGGGGAAGGAGCTGGAAGCGGCTCTGCTCAGCCGCGTGTCGCATGCGGTTTTTGGACAGGTGAAAAGTGAAAAATAACTGACATACCTAACTTCCCAGAAACACTAAATTCAATTTAATTACTCCCTATATTTATGTTGAGATTATAAGAATTATACTACTAATTGATTTACTTTGTTTTACTCTAAATTCAGTGTTAGGAAAATTAGTTGGGTACGTGAAGGAATGTGAAGTTAGGTCGGATTAATTTGTCATTACTCCTCATTGATGTGATGCATATATATCTAATCGATTCGAATCTTTATCATGGTACCACTTGCATCTAATACTTTGACAATTTTGGATTATAATATAACTAAATATTACTTACGAAAAAATATAGTATGGACAAACAGGCTAGGAAATTTATGTTTATTAGTCAGCCCATGAATTTATTATTTTTTTCCAATAACATGAATTCCTCGTGGTCTATCTATCCCACCTAGAATAAAAAAAGATATAAATTATGATAATATTATTATTATCATACATGGCTAAGTACATAACTTCATGTACAAATTTTTAACATGCATGTTACGTGGTAGCAACTGCAGAGATTGGCAGTCATTCTATAACTAATTAAACAATTTATTGAAATTACCCGACAAATACGGGAGCATCACTATAAAAAAAGGGTTAAAAAAATGAAATCAAATTAAGTATGCCATTCTATTGTTCAATAAATAAATGTTGAATTTGTTGAAAATTTGGTGCAATATCTCTCTCTAGGAACCATGCATTTAGTTATATTATAAATCAAAATTGACAAAGTATTAGATGCAAGTGGTACCATAATAAGGATTTAAATCGATTAGTTATATATGCAATACATCAATAGGGAGTAATGACAAGTTAACCCGACTTAATTTCACATTCCTCCACCTACCCAACTAATTTTCCTAACACTGAATTTAGAGTAAAATAAAGTAAATCAATTAGTAGTATAATCCTTATAATCTCTACACAAATATAGGGACTAATTAAATTGAATTTAGTGTTTCCGCTATTAAATGATCATTTAAAGGACATGAAAAATGAAGTAAGGAATATAAGTTATTTTTCACTTTTCACCTGTCCAAAACCGTCTGCGACTTCCTGCTCGTTCCCCAGCGGCACCGCCCCTGACAGAACCATCCTAATCGAGCTCAGGTCGAAGTTATCCACCAACAGAATTATTATTGACATAGATGTTTCACATTTTTATTAGTGTAATGGTAGAACGTGTCCACATATATATATATATATATAGGGGTGCATTATAATGATAACCCATATTTATGTGATAACCCTATAACTAAATCTCCACCACACATTTTTAAAACATGTGGTTTCGGTATCTATCTTATCCGATGGCGTGTTCAACTTCAAATAAAAGGTGAGGAACTATTCTACTACTACAAGGTCAACTTCCCCCATTATATCAATTTGATCATTTATCTTATTAATTATTCTGATCACCTAATTATTCAGTTTAATAAATTCTTATCGTCATGGTCGTAATCAAGAACGCCTCTGAAACAAATACTTAATTCTTTATTTATGCATTATTATCATAGTTTTGGAAGTTAGTCACCTTTAAGATATTATAGATTAGGTGAGATATCTTATTAGTACATGTGAGCAGACATCATGAACGCCATTGATATATATTACAGGTTGATAAATTGTAATTATAAAGATCATGATTGGAATATATGGACATAAAATGATAGTTGCGTGTGATAAAATGATGGTTTCAGGGGATAAAATGATAGTTTCAGAAGGAAAATGATAGTTGCACTTGATAAAATGATGGTTTCAGGGGATAAAATGATAGTTTCAGAAGGTAAAATAATAGTTGCACTTGATAAAATGATGGTTTCAGGGGATAAAATGATAGTTTTATGGGATAAAATGATAGTTTCAAAAGGTATGAAGCTTGATTCATTGGTTATGGGTACCAGGGGCCTCAGCACCATCAAGAAGTATTTTTCTTTTTATTTTAGGGGATAAAATGAAAGTTTCAGGGGATAAAATGATAGTTGCACTTGATAAAATGATGGTTTCAGAGGATAAAATGATAGTTTCAGAGGATAAATTGATAGTTTCAGAAGGTAAAATGATAGTTGCACTTGATAAAATGATAGTTTCAGGGGATAAAATGATAATTGGTGCTACGTTAGCTTCGGTTTGCTTTGGTTTAGATATAATGCAGAGCGTAGCAGTTGGGATGGCAGCGGCAAAAGGGGCCGTTGAAACAGAGAGCACCGTCCCCGTGAGTATCAATTGGCCAGAATTGCAGGTACCTCATTTTCATTTTGTGCAACGTTTATTTTGGGTTGAGTTTATAATGGATATTCATAGCCAGAAATGAAACAAGATGAGCACTGAATGGTTCTATTTTACTTATTGGCAGATGATGCGGGGGTGCTATCTACTCTGAAGCAAAAGTTATCTACTGTGAGTAAAAGTTATGACATGTTGGATCGATAACTGTGGTCAGTGTCGTCTGTTTCTTGAATCATTGATATGTACATCTTCATTTGTGCTCTTGTAATGGAAGTATACGTTTTTTCTTTTTATTTTAGGGGATAAAATGATAGTTTCATGGGATAAAATAATAGTTTCAGAAGGTAAAATGATAATTGCACTTGATAAAATGATAGTTTCAGGGAATAAAATGATAGTTTCAGGAGATAAAATGATAGTTTCAAATGATAAAATGATAGTTTCAAATGATAAAATGATACTTTTGCATAAAATGATAAAATGATAGTTTCAGTGGATAAAATGATAGTTTGAAATGATAAAATGATAGTTTCAAATGATAAAATGAAGCATAATACAACTATGAATATAAATAAGCATAATACGGCATTACACATATACTACTATTTCGTTAGTTTGTTTACATATATTTTGCTATGCAATTAAACTCTGGCACGCGAAATTATGGAGGTTTGAATTAGTGAGTCCACACAACTCACCATTTTCAATATCATATTTAATCAATATTTTGAATAATTAAAATGGCATGTGAAATAGTTAATGCTTATCATTTTACTTTCTGAAACTATCCCCTGAGAGCATCATTGTATATAATGCAACTATCATTTTACCTTCTGAAACTATCATTTTCAAAACGCAGAATTTTGATTGAGCAAAGTGGGATTATTAAAATGTAAATAGGAATAAATCAGGAAGTAATTGCCCATAGTGATTCTGATGAAGAAACTGAACCACTAATGATATCGAAGGATGTATACAAGATCAGTGGAGCAGATGCTAATAGCTTTCAGTTTCCAGATAAAGAAAATCTTGGTGGTGAAATACAAATGAGATGAGTTTAGGAGTAATATTTGGTGGTCGTTGCCATCTGCTGTCGAGGTTTTTCAATTATTTAAGTCTGATGGAATATCATTTTATGTACATACCTACAAATCAAGAGAAATGGAATGGAATATCTGCCGCCGAGATGTGATTAAGAAGATGTGATTGGAAGCCAGTCATCTATTTCCATCTGTAGTTTGTAAGATTAAAGTTTGGGAACAAAGATCGATGGTAAAAAATTAATATTGTTTAATTGCTGAAGTTCGAAAACTGTTCGATGAAATGCTTGAAATATCAGCAATTTAGATTTTTGTTTCGAAGATCTTCCACCGTTCAACTCTGTCTTGATCAACCTCAATATATCATTAACCTGCATCATCACAGATCTGCCTCAGTCAATCACAATTAAATACATAATGTTGCAGATCGAATCTAGCTGAACTAATTTAACAAACTAAACTAAAAAAATACTACGTATTAGCAAATGTACAAACATGCTTGAGAGTATCATTTTATAGGTCAGAAGTATCATTTTATCATTTTTATCAGTCAAAAGTATCATTTTATCAACTTAGAGTATCATTCTATCTGGCAAAACTATCATTGTATGCAGTAAACCTAACATATATAAGCCAAAAGTATAATTTTATCAATTCAGAGTATCATTCTATCCGGCAAAACTATCATTCTATCCGCCAAAACTATCATTTTATGTACATACCTACAAATCAGTAAAAGTATCATTGTATCAACTCAAAGTATCATTCTATCCGCCAAAACTATCATTCTATCCGCCAAAACTATCATTTTATGTACTACTATTACTATTATTGCAAAATTATTACATAAACTACTAATTAATCATTGGTACAATTGAATCTGGCCTCGAAAGTCATGAAAAATAAGGACTAATTTTTCTCCAACTACTATTTTTATTTTATTAATATTGCTTGTTAATGATTACGTACTTATAATTTACAGAAACATTCCCAATTCACCACAGACACAGCCTTCCTCGTCCCCTCCATCACCAAAGCATGCGCCGATTCCCAATCCCCCCGCATCCTCGACCGCCATCTCCACTGCAATGCCGTCAAACTCGGCTTCATTTCAGATTTCACCGTATCGAACTCGCTGCTATCTATGTACGTCAAATTGTCTGACACGGGCAGAGCTGACCGCCGGAATCCCCACTCCTCTCTGCGGCCACCTGAGGCAGCTGGAGGACAGGGCGGCGTACGAATCGGATTCACCACCGGAGGTTGAATTGGATTCCGATTCTTCAGATGCAAAAGTACTTTTATATTGCCGACGTGACGGCGGAGCTGAAAAAGGTGGTGGAGAAGAAGATATCGGAGAATGATGCGGAGGTGAACAAGGCTCAGGGTGATTGTGCGGCAGCGATCGACGGGGAAGAGAAGCAAAAATACAATAATCAGGAAAATTCGTTGGTGAGTAATGAAAATGGCGGAGGTGAAGTAAATCTAAGTTTGAATCTCAGCCACAAGATTAGAAAATATGTGTAGTCCAGATTTGGTTATAGGGTTATCACATAAATTGGGGGTTATGATATGATCACAACTCTATATATATATATATATATATATATATATATATATATATGTATATATATATATATGTATATATATATATATATATGTCACGACCGCCCATGCTAGGGGTACTACAAACTAGACGATCGTGACCAAGGGACAAACATTAAGGGCAACATTTAAGGATAACAGTTCATAAGAAAGACTCAATTAGCTTAAAAGAAAAAAAAAATTAGCTCATCAACTGTTAAACAACAAGTTTTTAGTTTAAAGAAACTTAATGTCGAAAATTCATTATTAATTAGCAAAGACTTAGCAAACGATTTTTTCAAAGATGCAGCGGGGAAAATAAACATCAAAAATCCAATTAACTTCTAAAAGAAAACATTTGTTTTAGTTTACGAAAAACCATTTTAGAGTAATGAAGTAAACAACGGATTAAAGTCTAACAGAAATTGACATACTCAAAACAGTACGAAATAAAGTAAGGTCTTGAGGCATAGTTCAAAAATATAGCAGCGGAAATAAGGTTTCAAAGATAGTCAAGGATGACGCCGATGTATGAAGACACAACACATCCAACATTTCCTAGGCCGACTCAACATCCCCCTCAACCTGCACATAGTGAAAACATATGCAGGGCTGAGTACTTGTTGTACTCAATGGGCTCATGTCGAAAACATTTTATACAGTTATGTCATCCATACCAGTGATCTC
This sequence comes from Salvia splendens, assembly GCF_004379255.2. Lineage (NCBI taxonomy): Eukaryota > Viridiplantae > Streptophyta > Magnoliopsida > Lamiales > Lamiaceae > Salvia > Salvia splendens. Next base: position 30,111,444 of record NC_056046.1, read on the forward strand.
GAGTTTTATGTGTAGTTAAGAAATATCATGAGAACACAAAAATATTTCAAAGTCTGGATAGACAATTATTCTCCCCACTTTCTCATCGATCCATCAATCACAATCATCATATCACAGTGCGACGAAAGTGTGGCCACACTATTCGCCCATGAGACCGGCCGACTAGCAAGGACGGCTCACGATCCCACCAGTGTACACCGCCTGATAGGGTTTGTGGCCCTACTCAGACCCGAATTCGTTTCACAACACAGTCATATAGCCTAACGGAGTAAGCTCAGACGAACTAGGCATCAGGCAACAATCTCATAAACAAAACATCATGGCATGACATAACAGTTAAACAACCCTTATAACACCACAACATATTTTCGGAAAATAAAGAGATTTGAAAAGAAGCCCACCTCGTTTGCTTAAACAATTCAATATCCACTTAAGGCAACCCTCGTTCCTTGTGCTCACGTACACACAAAAACCCTTGCCAACCCACAATACAAATCAGCCTTCCATCAATTCACATTATCATGCATGTCCTATCGTTTCCTTTTATCATTCTCTTAAATTACCCATCCCAACATTCATCAACATAAGGAAAACATGCCATAATATTTCTCAACGTGTCACACATAATCACGTCATAGGATACATTCCTAAATCATACATGCATCATATAATTCACTCAAACTTGGCAACAGGTGATATTTCCACATAACAACAAATCTGGCAGAACTGCGCGGTTGGTTTGTAAAAATCACCAAATATCCATCCGACCTCATATGAAGCTAAAATTTGGTCACAACATAGTAGACACATTCAAGTTCATCCAGTAAAATTTACACAACTAAAATCACGTCATTTGGTCTGTCAGAACAATAATGCAACTCTCTGGTCGGAACACAAAAATTCTGGCAGCACTGTGCAGTTCGATTGAAAAATTCACCAAAAATTCATCCGATGTCCAATGAGGCTGAAATTTTCACACAACTCAGAAGACACTTCATATTCACATCAAAAGGAGGCCATTTGGTCGGTTAAATAGAAAACGAACTTTCTCATACAAACACAAATTCCCACAGATTAATTATGCGATCTAAGATTCCTACACTCACTATATACATGAGAGAATCAAGAACAAGGTTTCAATGGAGAAGATGAGGAAAAGATTTTAGTTATACATTCTTGAATCAAAAATCAAATGGTAGAAGCAAGGATTGATGCGATTCGTCGGGAACTCTTGAAAATTCCAACTCCAATGGATGCAAGAACATGTGTTTGCTCGCTTTGTGAGCTCTTGGTTCTTTCGAGTTTTCCACAGCACCAGAGTTGTCACAATAAATACGATGCTCTTGGGCAGATTCGAAACCACACCTAAATCCACAAGGAAGTTCTTGAACCATACTGCCTCTTTTGCAGCCTCCGAAGCGGCCACATACTCGGCTTCCATGGTTGAGTCCGCGATGCATTTCTGCTTCACACTCTTCCAAATTACGGCTCCATCTCCTAAGGTGAACACAAATCCTGAAGTAGATTTTCTCGAGTCCTGATCAGCTTGAAAATCTGAGTCAGTATATTCCAAAGGACAGAGCTCGACTGCATTGTAAACTAGATCATAGTCTTTAGTCCGTTTAAGGTACTTGAGTATGTTCTTTACGGCAGTCCAATGTCCTTAGCCCGGATTGGACTGATATCTTGCTACCATGCCAACGGCAAAGCAAATATCGGGTCTTGTACAAAGCATAGCATACATGAGACTTCCAACCGCCGAAGCATATGGAATCCTTCTCATTGTTTCTATCTCAGACGGCGTTTTAGGGCACATCTCTTGAGATAAATTGGTGCCATGTCTCAAAGGTAAGAAACCTTTCTTGGCGTCCTGCATGCTAAAACGACTAAGTATTGTGTTGATGTAAGGTTCTTGAGATAAGCACAACATCTTCTTTTCTCGATTCCGAAGAACCTTGATCCCGAGGATGTGTCCCGCGTCTCCCATATCCTTCATCTCGAACTGCTTTGATAACCAAGTTCGTACTGATGACAACATATTTTTATTGTTTCTAATAAGAAGAATGTCATCTACATATAAAACTAAGAACACCACATTCCCCTTTTCAATCTTCTTATAAACGAAGCTTTCATTTGGGCACTTTTCGAATCCAAACTTTCGAACAGTTTGATCGAAACACTGGTTCCACGATCTAGATGCTTGCTCAAGGCCATAAATAGCCTTCTTAAGCTTCCAAACCATGTGTTCCTTGCCCTTTGTGGCATATCCTTCGGGTTGTTCCATGTAGATGGTCTCCTCAAGACTACATGGCCACATGGGAGAAGGTCTCGTCGTAATCGACACCTTCCTTTTGGGTATACCCCTTAGCCACTAGTCTTGCCTTAAAGACTTTAACTCGTCCATCGGTTCCACGTTTACGTTTATATATCCATTTACTCCCAATGGCAGTACAGCCTTCGGGTAGGACGGATAAATCGTAGACGACTTTGTCTATCATAGATTGTAGTTCCGAATCCATTGCTTTCACCCATTCGCAGTGATCGATATCCACCAGTGCCTCTGCAAAGTTCCAGGGATCTAATACATTGCTGTCCGAGGAGTGATCCATAGATTCCCCCAAACCAATGTATCTATCGGGCTCATTAGAGACCCTCCCACTGCGACGCGGCACTACAATACTTGGAGTAGAAGTTGAAGTTTCGGGAATCGTTTGTACACTTGGTACTTGTTCTTGGTTAATGGAATTTGTGACAGAAGTTAGCTCTTCAAGAGCCACTTCACTGCTGGGTTTATGATTCATTACATAGTCTTCCTTTAAGAATGTTGCGTGAGTACTCACAATAACTTTCTTATCTCGGAGACTAAAGAATTCATAACCTTTCGTTCCTTTGGGGTATCTTATAAACAAAAATACCTCTGTCCTTGATCCTAGCTTAGTTGGATCCTTTTCCAATACATGAGCCGGGCAAACCCAAATCTTGAGATGTGCTAGATTGGGCTTGCGCCCAGTCCACAACTCATAAGGAGTAGTAGGTACGGATTTGACGGTAAGTTGTCCAATATATGGCTTGTAGAAGCAAGGCATGTCCCCAAAATGAAGTAGTAGCAGTGCATAACTCATCATCGATCGGACCATGTTCAACAAGGTCATGTTCCTTCTTTCAGCCACACCCGTTCTGGCTGGACGTGCCCGGCACAGTCAATTGGGATTGAATTCCAGACTCCGATAAGTAGTCCAAAAACTCAGCACTGAGGTATTCGCCTCCACGATCAGATCGCAGGCATTTGATACTCTTACCATGATACTTTCTCCACTTAAGCCTTAAAGTCCTTGAACTTGTCAAAAGGACTCTGACTTGTGGGTCATCAATTAGACGTATCCAATTTTTGAGAAGTCTTCAATGAATGTGATGAAGTATCGAAAACCACCTCTTGCTTTCAGTAGACATTGGTCCACATACATCGGAATGAACGAGCTCAAGTACTTTTCCTTGGCCCTATTGCCCTTAGCCTGAAAAGGCCTCTTGGTCATCTTGCCTTCTAAGCATGACTCACACTTATGAAAGGGTTCCTCCTCTAGACCTTTAATAAGATCTTGTTGAACAAGAGAATGGATCATCCTTTCATTGGCATGACCAAGTCTAAAGTGCCATAAGTACGTTTCGTTCATTGAACTTGAAGGTTCTTTTCTTTCTTTGAAATTTTCGATGTTGTATTGAGTTCTAATTTGCGATTATTATATTGTGTAGATGTGATTGTGTACAGATCGTTTTCCATGATACCCAGACAGATATAAGAACCATCTTTCTTAATAACGCAATTGTCATTAAAAGAAATCGAATATCCATCAAAAACTAATTTAGAAACTGAATTAAATTTCTTCTAAAAGTAGGTATCAACAAAACATTCTTCAAAAAAAAGCTATCACTACTAAAATGCAAATAAATGTCTCCCACTGCAACGGCCGCCACTTTTGTAGCGTCGCCCAGCTGGACTTCGATCTCACGATCATGTAGACATCTTGTCACCTGCATTAAGTCAGGATC